>NC_056728.1:189292441-189391432 GCF_019279795.1 Protopterus annectens | reverse complement strand
TATTACTAATTTTTTAAAATATTTTCTTGGTTGGGGGAATGATTAAAGACTGACTTAACTAAAGAAGTTTAGGTAACACTATCATTTTAATTAGCATGAGTCTGTCCTCAAAAGTAAAATAAAGTTTGTACCAGTTATCTGTGCGATTAATTATTAGATTTGTTAAGATATTATAGTTTATAGTAATTATATTCTTAAGAGTGGAATTGATTTGAACACCCACATATTTAATTTGTGTATTGTCCCAGTTAAAGCATTTATAACTTTTCATTTTCATAGTTGTCTTTTTATTTATTAACAAAGTCTGGGTCTAGTTATGATTAAATTTTAGTCCAGATAAACCTTCAAATAAATCTAAAGTGTTAAGTAGCTGATCTAAAGATGTATCGATGTCTCCACTAGTTAGTAACAAGTCATCTGCAAATAGCTGAATCTTTGGAAATATGTTACTATTTAAATTATAGCCTTTAATGTGAACATTATTTCTAATATAGTTGGCTAGTGGTTCTACAGCTAGAGCAAAAATTGAAGGGGAAAGAGGGCAACCTTGTTTTGTTCCTTTTGTAAGTTTAAATGAGGGGGATAAGAAAGAGCCTATCTTTACAAAAGAAACAGAGTCTTCATAAAGGTTTCTAATTATTTTATAAAATTTAGGGAAAATGTATAGTATTGTAAAGCTTTAAATAGATAGGACCAACTCAGTGGAATCAAAGTCTTTATGTCTAGACTCATTATTGTTAATTCGTTTTTATTTTTATTAGCTAAATCTATGAGAGTCAGAAGTCTTATTGTATTACCTTGGACTTTTCTATGTTTAATAAAACTTGTCTGATCTTCCTCTCTTAGGCTAGGTATAATGGAATTGATTATGTTTGATATTATGCTCATGAAAAAGTGAGATGGGCCTATAGGAGGAACAGGAAGTAGGATCTTTATCAGGTTTGAGTATGGGAGAGATTAATGAATTTCTCCATGTTGGTGGGATATTATAAGTAGATTTGATTTCCAGAAATGTGTTTAGTATTATTTTTAAGGTATCGGGAAGGATTTTGTATCTTTCAGGAATTAAACCATCTAACCCTGGTGCTTTATTAGTTTTTAAGTTGTTTTATTTGATTTTTTAGTTCTGTAAATGATGAAGGGTCTATCAGTTTTAGCAATTTTCCCAGGGGATAAGGTCTTTAGAATATTATCATTTAAGAATTTGTCTAGATTTATATTTTCATTTATTGGTTTGAGAGTATTTATATTCTCATAATGTTTTTTGAAACCTTGTAGTATGGAATTTTAAATTTGTAGCATGTTAAGTTGTCAATCTCGCCTTCATTCTTGCTGGATGGGTTCGGAGCCGATCCTCGGCTCCGACTCGGCACTTGCTTTAGCTCGAGAACTCCTTTTACCAGCTCGAGGCAACCCTATATCCCATGATGCAAGGCGGAACTACCTCAGATCTCGTTTGCCGCTTAGCGAAAGAGGTCTCCTTTGCCAGCTGAGGTAAGTTTTTCTTAGTCAAATAAGAAAAAGTGTAGTTAGGGGTTTATTTTTCCCTGTTAGTGTTAGTGTAGTCTGTAATTAGTTACAGCCCACCCTATTCCCTATTTTTCAACCTTTTATAAACTTTTATAAGTTTTAATTTAAAGTAGTTTAGTCAGGCCTAGTTCCCCTTGGTTATCCCTTCCTGTGTGTTTGTGTAAGGGATTAATTTGTGTGTTTGTTGGGACTGTTTTTGTTCTATCCTCCTAAGGATGTCAAAAGAAGGCAAGGTCTCAGGCTTCAAGAAGTGTGACCAGTGCTGTCAGAAAATGTCTCTGACAGACGGTCACACTTGTGTTTATTGCCTAGGGCCTTTGCACCTGCAGGACTCCTGTGCTTTGTGTCATGCTTTTAGCCAGAGAGTCCTGCAGGAAAGGAGGAATAAACTCATCCTCCGAGGTTTACTTAAACCTGAAGGTTCTCCTCCTAAATCAGGGTCAGGAAAACCTCATAAGCCACCGAAGGCTCAGGCTACAGTGTCCAAGCCTCCTCCGGTGGCTCCGCCCGGAGCCGATATCGCTCGGCTGGAGTCGATACTGCCGAAGTCAAGTAGTGGGTTCGTGCCGGTTGCCTCCGATACCCTGACTGCTGTGCCCTTGTCGGCTCCGGCTGGAGCCGACACTTTATCCAGCTTCCGGGCCGAAAAATCCTCTGCTCCATCTGGGGTTCAAGGGACTTCGGCTCCGATGGCTTCGACCCGTAAGAGATCCTGGTCCCCCTCTATTATGAGTATTCACTGCCCGGGATCTCCTCTTTGTCGGAGCGAGCCATCGGAGCCGATCTTCGAGAGCTTCCAGGCTGTCTCACCACGACTTGGAGAGGGTGGTAAGCAGGCTGTTGAAGTCTCAGGCACTGGCCCAAATGCTCCATAGCCCGTCTCAACAGACTTCGGCTATAGCCCCAATTCTTGAACTTCCTCCTCCGACTCCACACCAGAGTTCGGAGCCGGAGCTTCTTGGGACAGCTACTGTTTCGATGCCGGAGCCGATACATCCTTCGCCTCGCTGCCCCGGCTCCGATCTCCTCCTTGAGACCTTCCTTGAGGGATCCGTCGTCTGGTTTCCACTGTCGGCTCGAGGGGCTAGTGGCATCGGACCCTTGTCCGACCCGCTCTCCTCTCTCGGGCTTCGCTTTGGTAAGCTCGGCGCCGACATCGGCCTCGGAGCCTTCTCTCTCTTTGGAGCCGACCATTCCTGTCTCTTGAGCGGTATGTTCCGGCCTCCCGGGGAGAGGAGCCTTTGAGGTGATGAGGAGTGTCCTGGCCTCTGAGCCCGGTCAGCGGTCCATCCCTCTAGCTCCTCCCAAATCGGTGCCTGCAGATGCCTCTTGCCAGCCTCTTGCTCTCAGGCCCAGGGATCCATCGCCCCAGGTTTCCCCACTGGGAATTTCCTCCTCTTCCGAGGTTTCTCCTGACCCTGCAGGGGAACCCCTCGGAAGAGGACGTGTAAGAGGAAACACACAGACTCCCCTGAGTCTACTACATCTGATACCGACTTGGATGAGTCGGAGGGTTCCCCACGGTCCCCCTCTGAGGATGTCTCCTTTTCAGACATCCTTGAGCTCCTCAAACAGAGGGGGAATTGGCCCTCCATTGACCCCTCCGAGGATGAGTCGGTATACCTGGAGGCTTTTGGATCCCGACCCTCCACCTCCTGGGTGTCTCCGCCTTTCGACCCACTTATGCAGGTAGTGGCTCGGAAGGCGTGGGCGGCTCCAGATTCTGTGGAACCTGTCCCCAGAAGACCATCCAAGTTCATTACAGCCCCGTTGGATAAACAGTTCCTTTCCAAAGGTGTCTCTGTGGATGCTATGGTGGTGGCGGTGGCCACTAAGAAGGAACTGGCGGATCCTTCATACCTGTCCGTCCTCCTAACAAGGATTCTAGGACCATGGACAGGTATGGAAAGCGGATGTTTTCTTCAGAGACCTTTGCTATGCGTTCGCTGAATTACCTTTGTCACTTCACCAGGCTTCAACGAGATATTTTCAAGGAACTGGGTGAAGTAGTCCAGGATCCTTCTGCTGCTGGGGCTCAGGAAAAGATTGCCTCACAGCTTGCTATCCTGAATTCCATATCTAACTCCTCCATGCGGCTCATATCTTATGCGGCCGATGGAGCGAGCAGGGCCGCAGGCACAGGAGTTGCTCTTAGACGCCAAGCCTGGATGCGGCTGTGTAATTTTGCAGACCCCTTTAAGGCGTCCTTCACTAATACCCCCTTTGATGGTTCGGCTTTGTTCGGACCTCAAGTGAAGGGTACCTTGACCAGGTGTGAGCAGGACGGTAAAACTCTTTCTGCCGTTGGAGTCCAATTTTCCGCTCCTTCTAGACCATATCCCAAGGGTCAGAAAGGGGAAGATGTGGTTCCATAAAGCCCAAGGAGCTACACCGACACACGTGGTCAGTTTACCCCAGAGGCAGAGGGGTAACAATAATAGACGCCCTAGAGGCAGGGGGTCCTCAGAACCAGGGCAAGAGGGAGTCTCTTCCTGAGAAGCCTTTTCAGCATCCCTGAGGTGTTGCACGACTGTCCACCCTTGGAGGCAGTCGGGGGAAGGATTTCACTGTACCCAGTAGCCTGGCAATCCCTATCTCAAGAGAAGTGGGTACAGTCGATTATATCCGAGGGTTACAAGATTCCCTTCGTAAGGTTTCCCAGACCTCCACAATCCCTTCCAGACATCTCACCCGGTCAAAGGGATTTGGCAAAACAGGAGGTTTCAAAACTCCTAGAAAAAGAGCTGTCCAGACAGTACCGCAGACCAAGTAGGATCCGCTACTCAAGATTCTTTTTGGTCCCCAAAAGGACGGGAGATTGGAGACCAATATTAGACCTGAGCAATCTGAACAGATTTGTCAAAAAGGCAAGATTCCGGATGGTCACGCTTCAGTCCATTCTGCCTTTTCTGGGCAAGGACAACTGGATGTGCTCTATAGACCTTCAGGATGCGTACTATCACATAAAGATTCACAGGCTCCACGAGGTTTCTCCGCTTCCCGCTAGGGACCAGTCATTACCAATTCAGAGCCCTGCCCTTTGGCCTCACTTCAGCCCCCAGAGTGTTTACCAAATGCATGGCAGTGGTCACAGCTCACCTGAGACGTCTAGGATTCCAGGTGTTTCCTTATTTGGACGACTGGCTCCTCTCCGCCACCACCAAGTGTCAGCTTCTTCAGTCCAGAGACTACACCCTTCAGCTTTGCAAGAATCTGGGAATTTCAGTAAATTTCGTAAAATCTTCTCTGCTGCCTTGCCAATCTATCACCTTTATAGGCGCAGAGTTAAATACCGTCAAATTTTAGCCAGACTAACAGATCAAAGAATTCTGGACATCCAAAAATTTGTTCGGCTTCTGTTACAAAGCAACAAGATCAAAGCCAGGTTTGTCCTGAAAGTTCTAGGCCTAATGGCTGCGGCCATTGTTCTTTTACCACTGGCTCGCTTTCACATGCGTCTCCTGCAGTGGATGCTATTCACGCAGTGGTCGTATCACAATCTTCCGATGAGACACGAAATCTTAGTAACACAGTCGTGCAGGGCTCATCTGGGCTGGTGGATATCTTCCCCTCTTCTTCATCAGGGCGGACCCATTGTTCCCCTCCTCCAGTTGCCACAGTCACCACGGTAGCCTCTCTGATCGGGTGTAGGGGGCATTATCAGGGCAGGATGGTCCACGGGACGTGGCAACCCATAGAATACCATCTGCACATAAATGTCCTGGAGATGAGAGCAGTGCTTTTAACGTTGCAAGCCCTCGACAACTTTCTTCCCACGGGGACTATTGCAGTACAGACGGACAACATGTCCGTGGTCTGGTACATCAACAAACAGGGCGGAACCAGGTCCTATCCCTTATGTCGAAGCTCTCAGACTTTGGCAATGGGCGATCTCTTCTCAGCGGTTTCTGATAGCAACGCACATCCCCGCAGGTCCAACCTATTGGCGGACAGGCTAAGCATATCTATTCTGATGCCTCACGAGTGGTCTCTCAATCAATCTGTAGTGGATCAGATTTTTCTGAAGTGGGGCACTCCTTGTTGCGATCTTTCGCTACTCCTCAAAACAACAAGTGCCCAGACTATTTCACTCTATTTCCCCTTCCAGGCCAACCCCTGAGAGACTCTCTAACCCAGGATTCCCCTCGGGATCTTCTTTATGCTTTTCCTCCTTTCCATTGATTCCACAAGTCATTCAGAAAGCCACCGCTTTGAGAGCCAAATTGATCCTCATTGCTCCTTTTGGCCTCGACAGATTTGGTTTCCGTCTCTGCATCGTCACCTTCTGCTGCAGCCCTGGCATCTGGACCCAGTTCCGGATCTTTGATCCACCAGTCGGGCAGCAGCACCGGGCCATTCATTCTCTCAACCTCACTGCTTGGTTGCTCCACTTCCTTCCCTAGCCAGGCTACCAATGATTTCTGACTCTGTCAGAGACATTTTAGTGTCTTCTTTGAAGTCGTCCACTAGGACTATTTATGCTAGCAAGTGGTGACTGTTTTCGATGTGGGCAAACTCCAGAAATATTGATCCTTTTACTGCTCCTGCATTCTGTTTTAGATTTCCTAGCGGAGGTTTTTCATTCGGGATCCTCGTCATCTACAGTCAAAGTACAACTGGCTGCCATTTCCAAGTATCATGTTGGCTTGCATGACAATAACATCATGTCTCATAGATTATGCAAGGCCTTTTTGAGAGGAGTTTTTCTCCTAAAACCACCTATAAAGCATCCTCCTCCAATGGGATCTAAACTTAATGTTAGCATCCTTGATACTACCTCCTTCGAACCGTCTGCTTCATGTTCTTTGAAGTTATTGACGTGGAAAACTATATTTTACTGGCTGTCACTTCTGCAAGAAGGGTTTCGAATTCAGGCTCTCTGTATTCGTTCACCTTATTTGGTTTTCATAAGGACAGGGTATCGTTAAGAACTAACCCTTCCTTTCTCCCCAAGGTTGTATCTCAAACCAATATTAACCAATCTATAGATTTACCAGTCTTTTTCCCTAACTATTCTGACAGAGCTGAACAGAAATTGCATTTTTTGGATGTCCATCTTCAGCTCAGGTACTACTTGCATAGGACTAAACAAATTAGAAAATCGGACCAATTGTTTGTCTCTTATGCAGAAAACAGGTTAGGTCTTCCAGTTTCTAAAGTGACCTTATCCAGATGGTTGTCTTCCACCATTTCCTATGTGTACTCTCTCAGAGGCAAACAACTACCTTCTAAGCCAAAAGCACACTCGACCAGGAGTCTATCCACTTCTGCAGCTTTTCAGGATAGACTTCCCATTGATACCATTTGTGCAGCAGCTACTTGGGCCACGCCTCATACCTTTGTTTCTCATTACAAGTTGGATTTGGCCTCCAGAGATAGGGCCAGTTTTGGTTCCACAGTTCTCAAGAGTCTGTTCCATTGAGCCACCCGGGATACAGGTGCTAGGGGCGGTCCCATCCAGCAAGAATGAAGGCGAGATTGACAACTTAACATTTAGAAGTTATGTACCTACCATAACGTTCCATGTTAGTTGTCTTCTCTCGCCTTCTTTCTTCGTCCTCCCTCCTTCCCCCTGGCCTGGACAGATCTTGAAGAGTTCCTATTAGTTTTTTTCCTCTGGATCTTTGTTATGAGGACTTCTTTTAGGAAACTTTGTTCCTAATTTGGTTAGGATAACCTTTAGCAGGGTAAGTTAGCTGCCAAACCAGATCTGAGGTAGTTCCGCCTTGCATCATGGGATATAGGGTTGCCTCGAGCTGGTAAAAGGAGTTCTCGAGCTAAAGCAAGTGCCGAGTCGGAGCCGAGGATCGGCTCCGAACCCATCCAGCAAGAAAGAAGGCGAGAGAAGACAACTAACATGGAACGTTATGGTAGGTACATAACTTCTAATTTTATTTGTTTCATATTTTCAACATATGTAATTTATTTTATGTGATTTCTTTCTTTCAAGTACTTTGAGCATACTGCAATTCTATGTAGACTTTTAGGATTGATAGAGAATGAACATAATTTAATTTTCTCTACATTTGTAGATATTTTGTGTTGCAATACATTTTGATTTTCTTTAATTTATTTATATTGTCTAAGACTTTCTTATCATTTGGTGTTGGATTACCTTTTAAGTTATCTAATTCAGTTTGAATATCTTGTAGTTTTTTATCCCATTCCTTTCTTTTTTGCATAGACCACATTTTAACTTTTCCATATAATACAACTTTGAGGGTGTCCCATAGAATTGAATCTGATACTCCTCCATTATTTGTTTCTAAAAACTGATTAATTTCTGATAACATCCATTCTTGATAGCCTTTTATTTTCATAATATAAGCTGGTATTCTTTGGCAATGTATTAAGGGTTCAGTTTGAAAAGTTATACTAAAAGTAATGGCATTATGATCAGAAAGGGGACAAGATATTAATAATACATTATCTATTTTTGATTGTAAAGAATTTGACACCAAGACTTTATATTAGTTTGTGTCCCAAACCTGTAAGAATAGTGAGAGAATTTTAGGGAATAGAGAAGTTTTATGTGGTATATGTCTTTTAAATTTCTTGTATTGATATAATTATGTAGGTGTTTTGCTACAGGGGAGGTCTTAAAGGTTTTAGAACTCATAGTTTCATCAGACGAAAGAATGCAATTAAAATACCCTGCGACTATCATTTCTCCTCTAGAATGTAAAGTTAGAGTATTTCTTTACTGACTTTGTACCAATTCCAGGGATCCAGTAAGAGTTTGAGTGTATAGTATTTCCTTTCAAGGTCAATTACTACTAAAGTTAACAATCCCTCTTTATCTATATATGAGTTTACAATTTTAGGAAGCCTTAGACTTTTGTTTCCAAAGAATTAGTACACCTCTTCTTTTGTAATTAAATTGGGAACTAGTCAATATTTTATAGTCTTTTAGTGTTAGCTTATTTAAGGCTTGGGATATTAAATGCGTCTCCTGAAGAAATACTACATCAGCCTTATGTAAAGAAAGGTATTTATTAATGCTTGCTCTTTTAATATGATTATTTAGCCCATTAACATTCGATGATAGACAATTATACGTTAAGACCATTTAAAATGTGTAATGGTTCAAAATAGTTATAATGATAACCTAGGGGATTAACCTTGTAGGTTATAACAAAATTTGTTATGGACCGAGTAAAGTAGTAGTTACAATAACATCCTTCTTTATGGAACCTAGTGTTCCTGGCTTAATATGTGTTGCATACAAGCCACAGGTCTGCCAACACATATTCAATAACATTGGGTCACTGCAACTGCATGCTTCATTAATAACCAAAAAGAAGATATAGTTATATATTGCAGAGTCTATATGAACTAATATTTTGATTAAGGTTAAATGTAAGTAATATAGAATACCTTACTATTCTTACAATCAATCATTCAGAGAATGGTAACAACAAACTTTTAAATTTGTGTGTGCTTAAACTATCTGTTAAAGTATTTTTTCTATTATAATCTTCATTTCCCCTCCCCAAAAAACAGAAATTTGTTTGAATAAACTAGGTCCTATAACATTTAAGAAAGAAAAATTCAGTACGTTACTACAAATGTTATATTTCATGGGGTGTCAAGGTGGGGAAACAGTAAAAAAAAAAAAAAAAGAGTATGCAATAGTACATATATTTTTTGACCTTCATCCACAACATTTTAACATTTAATATTTGGTTAATCTCTATATTGTCTCATAATGTGTCTTGCAAGGTACTAACAAGACTTAAAGAAAAAAATAAATAAATAAAAACCTCATCACATCATAAAGTTAACAAGTTATGGCAACAGTATAACACAGTATTCGTTAAAATTATTACAAAAACTAAGGATGAAATACTTTAGCATTGACGTTTTAACCAATACTTCTTTAGTATGTAATGCATTTGTGCACCATCTCTGCACATAATCAATGTTCAAAAAAATGTATTGTATTAAGTGGCTGTACTGCTTTTTTATTATATTTTTATTGGTACTCTTTCGTTATCAGGACAACACCCCCAATGAGCTGATGGAATATCTTGTATTACTTTTTCAAGGTGTGTGTTTGTAAAAGGGACAGTACCTTAACTTAATAACGTCCAATTAAGTCATGACATTTTCAAAATGTTATGACACTTTATTTCTTGTAGGTAGTGCATCTCTTTCTACAGCTGTAGATTAGGTAGTCCATTGCTTATGAGTTGTTGCGAGCAAGACCCCTTGATTCTAGCACAAGGTTTAGTGGCAGTTCTGTTGCACAAAAAGGGGGAACTTCACAACTCGATTTTTATTGTAGTGGAATGGCTTTCTTAGCAATGAATGCAGCAAAAGGATAGTTTTACAGACCAAAGATTAATATGAATGTGTGTAGCGTTTTTATACGAAGACGGACTCATTTTGTCTGTCTACTTCCTGATTGTTCTGCATATATAGATTATACATAAAACAGTGGCTGTTCAGTCATAACAAAGCTTTTAACTTCTCGTCTTCGCTGCTGATTGTTCAATAAAGAAGTAATGGCTTTAAAATCTTACTCTATCTGAATTCCTGTTAATACAATACGTGTTGTATTAACTTTCATTTTCTAAACAATAACTATGTATTTCTTGCGTTACTGCCTGAATGCAGTGTAGTGCTTTACCGGGAAATGAAGCATTTTAGAAGGAACAGCACGACAGTATGAAGCAAAATCAGGAGGACCACTCTACATATTAACAGCAGAGCGATCATTACGTTGGAACTGTTGCCCTGACAACAAAAAAGCACCTTCTTATTCAAGCAGCATTATAAACCTTGTAAAACATATAGATAGTTATTTTTATTTGTCAAGTATATTGAAATAACGCTAGTTTTATATTTTGAGTTACTTTGCCGTTTTTCCAGCGTTCCGATTGGTCCATTGGTCTCAGAGGAACTGCAGGTTCAGAGGTCAATTGTTCAGTTCCTGCTAGGTGTTTCAATTGTTTCTGTGAAGGAATGAAGCTCATGGATGGATTACAGGGCTCGAACTGCTTTCAAAAACTCTAGTTTCAAAACCATTTAGGTAAGAAGGCGGGAATTATATTTAACATGTGTCAAATGATTAAAAAAAAAGTTTGCGAAATGCTGCAAGTTTATTTGTTGCAAATCAAATGTACTGTAGAAAAATGGCAGTTTAAGCACATTTACTTCCATTCTGTTTAAAAACCGGCATAAAATATAAGCTCCGTCTTAAAGGTTATTTATATAGCAATAACCCACGCCTGGGTGTGGGTAATGCGGGATTTACCCACGGTTGGCGTGGTTTGGTCCTGAGGGCGAAGCCCGTGGGACCAAACAGACAACCGTGGTAAATCGCATTACCCAGAAGTGGGTTATTGCTATTATACTATGACATTATGTAAGAAAAGAAACAATTGCTTTTCTTAAATAATGGCATTGTATAATGCCTCTTTGCTGCCCTTCCGCAGCTGTCTGGTATCCACGGCAGTTCTGATGTACTGCGCATGCCCACGCAGTACATCAGAGCTGTGGCCAAAAGCAATAGAGAAAGCAAGATCTCCGTTGCTTTTTACTGTTTTGCTATGTTAAATGGGTTTAACATAGCGAGACAGCTTTAAAATAAGCAACGGAGATGTCCGTTGCTTATTTTAAAGCTGTCTCGCTATGTTAAACCCATTTAACATAGCGAACAGAGTAGCGGAGATCTTGCTTTTTTTTTTAAACCTGTCTATCTATGTTAAATGGGTTTAACATAGCGAGACGGGTTTAAAAAAAAAAAAGCAACGGAGAAAGCAAGATCTCCGTTGCTTTTTACACACTGTGTCGCTGTGTTAAAGGAGTTTAACATAGCGAGACAGCTTTAAAAAAAGCAACGGAGATCTCCGTTGCTTTTTTTAAACCTGTGTCGCTATGTTAAAGTCTTTTAACATAGCGAGACAGTGCTTTAAAAAAAGACTTGTACTAATGAAAAAAGTCCGGGCGACCAGACCTTTTTCCATTAGTATAAGTCGATTTACAATGTGCACGCTGGCAAATCAGCGTGCACGTTTTGGAATATTAATGGGGGGTCATGGTATAATAACTAATATGTCATGCTTGCTTCACTAAATGAACACATCTCCAGTACTTTGTTAAACAACATAAACAGAGCGTTTTAGGAGGCTCTATAGTTTTCATAAAATCAAGACATAGAATACTATAACCACACTGCAAGTGAGACATCGCACTTATGTAAATCCCAACATGTCACATTAGCTATATTTTATGAACTTTTTTTTTTTAAGTGCGTTTACATTTTGGGTATTAATAGAAAAAATAAATAAATAAGTAAAATAATAATATATACTTTATCCAAGATGTAGTTTAATTCATGGAAGTTAAGAATAACAGCTAGGCATTTCTTAGGTACCTTGCAGCCTATGCTAAATGCAATGGATGCATTTTAATTACTAAAGGTTATTAAGAATAACAGCTAAGCATTTAAGTACCTTGCAGCTTATACTAAATGTGATGGATGAAGTTATGTTACTTCATATCTATATTATTGATTTAAAATAGCAATGGAGATATTAATGAAAATAAAAATCATATTTTACCTTGTTTATCTTTGTAGCAATCTGTGATATCAGAATGCTAGTTGACTATTCAAAAAATTTAAGATAGAGGAGACAAAAAAGGAAAAAAGTACATTTTGTTCATGAGTTTTTTCTTGTCTTTCACAGTCAAGTCAGACTTTGCTGCTGCTTGTCTCTCTAATGTTGAAGTTAGTATCCATTTGATCTTCTGCAGTTACCAGATTCTTCTTTATAAAAGTGTTTGCTTCTTCTAAAGTTTCGAAGGTTCTTTCCCCCTCAGGAAGGCAAAGTCTAATTTTGGCAGGTTATGTCAATTGTGCCTTAATACCAGCTTGCTTGAGAGATTTTATGAGAGGAATGAAAGTTTTTCTTTTTGTAAAAACAGTAGTAGAGTAGTCTGTGTCAAATCTAACTATGTGATCATTTATTTTAATAGGAGAGAAGAGCCCAAGCTGATTTTCAGATCAAATATTTGTCCTGACTAGACATTAGTTTTGCTATTATTGATCTAGGATATGTCTTCTTATTGTTTGATGGGATTGTAGTTGGTGATCTATGGGCTCTTTCAAAGCCAAAAGAAAGAGACTCTGGTAAATTTAGTGTTTTAGGGGATCCATGTTGTCAAAAAATTAATCATATTGTTTCTTTCCATTCCTTCTGGTATACCGTATATCCTGATGTTATTTCTTCTGGTTTGTTTTTCTAAATCATCTACTTTATTGATGAGTTTGTTGTTTTGTAGTAGGAGAGTTTCCATATTTTTCTCTGCGTCCATCAGTCTGCTGTCAATATCCAAGACAGATTCTTCTAGTGCTGAAATTTGTATTCTCTGTTGTTTTAGAATGTCACTCAGTATTTCAATTTGTTTATTGGAATCCTCTTTTATTTTATCCACTTTTGTAGTTATTTTGTCCATTTTTGTTATTAAGTCTTGGATATTTCTCAGAATGGAGTGTATCTCTTTCTTCAGAGAGCTGTCTTGCTGTGTAGATTTTAAAAGACTCATCTTTTCTTTAAGTGCAGTTTTCCCATCCTTCTTTCTTCTTGTTAGTTTGACAGGAAAATCTGGAGATTCTTAGATGAAAAATACACCAAATGAAAGCTTTCGAGTTCTACTTTATAGAACTATTAATTTGCAATTATTTGTGGTGATATTTAGTAATAAATCCTGTCAGGAAAGTTGAAAAGCTGCAGAGCAGAGATTTTATGCTGCTATCAGGCTTCCATCCAAGCCACACCCACAGTTTGCTTGCATTGTTAATAGCACAACAGGTTGTGTACTTACTTTTGATGCAGAAGGCTGTGGGTTCTACTCCCACAAGGGGTGGATGCTACCATACTGAGAATGTCCTCTTTGGCAAAGATACTAATTGTGAACCTGTTATCCGTTTGCCATCCATTCCCTATTGCAATATTGCTAGCTTATCATTTTTTTTAATGTAATATAGGCAATTTATTCCTCAGGGGCAACAGACACTTTATTTTTGATGAAACCGTGACATATAAAGGTGTTTGCTAGCAGCAGCCTCTTTATTAGTTACAGATTTCTTTAATGTGGAATTATTTAGATGACTTTTACTTCTTCAGAGATTGTGCATATTTACTGATAATGGTGGACTGTAGAAGTCTGAGTAGACTTTTATGATTGAAATGTTCTGAACTGGGCAGTTTTGTCATTATTGGTGCATGCGTTTTGTTTCATTGTTTACTGGAAAAATGTTCAAAACAAATTTAAAATGCCCTTTTACAACTGTACTGTATTGTACAAGGAATATAATTTAGTACAATCAGGAAGGTGTATCAAAGAGCACATGTATGTTTCATGTGTAAGAGGCCTATGATTTGAAAACAGCCCAAAGTTAATCTTTTATCTGCCACTGGCAAAATGTGTTTTCTTTGAATATGGGTTTCAATGAATGTGAGTTTCAAGGGCAGAGAAGTTTTAATGCTAAGTCTGTTTTCATTGTGAGACTGCATTGCTTTGTTTAGCAGATGTCTTAGTGTTTGTGCTGTAAAATGCAAAATAAAACTTTCAAATGAAGTCCAAATCATCCATAGAAGTAAAGCAGTATGTGCACATATAGTGTTTATGGTAAATGGGGTGAAATAGCCAAGTAATGGCTCATTGGAATGGCTGCGGGGGGGGGGCTCCATTCGAACATGATTTTGTGAGGGGGAAGGGCAGCAAACTCGGACAGCCCCGGCTAAACTGTACTTCCCAACTGTCCAGATTTTCACAGAATGGATAGCTTTTTCCTTATTATTTTTGGTCTGTTCCTCATAAAATGTGTGGTTTTCTGGCAAATCATTTAGGAATTAAGTCACTAAATAATGACAGACACTGAGTTTCAGACTTCATAACCTTCAGACAAATGCATGCTAAAGTAAAACCTGTTATTCTATCAACTGTCTCAGTTTATACAAGAGCAGTTTTTAGTACTGTTTATATATTCCCCAATATATTTGGCCTTGTCCAAATTTATTGCATGAACAGGTTGAGAGGTACATACAAATTGCTTTATA
Organism: Protopterus annectens; assembly: GCF_019279795.1. NCBI lineage: Eukaryota > Metazoa > Chordata > Ceratodontiformes > Protopteridae > Protopterus > Protopterus annectens. The sequence continues at coordinate 189,376,832 of NC_056728.1, read as the reverse complement.
GAATTGGGCATAACCAAACCTCTTAACTGTCCCCGATTTTGGCTCAAAATGTTGCTCTTCCCCTAATAATCCGTCTTCAAAATAGCAATTTTGGAAGAAAACATGGAGGGTTTACAATTAAGAAATAACTGTAATAATCAGAGTTATAGATTACTTTTATTTCAGAAGTGCATGTAGATTCTTTTATTTTGTCAGCTGCTCAAGTTAGCAGTACTAATATTAAAAAAGTGTCCCTTCTTTGACAGGTTCCCAGCTGTGTTGTGTGGCTATTTTATATTTTTGTATCACGTTTGGTCCATTTTTCATAAAATTGTGTTTTTTTTTGTTTTGGCAAATTAGTGGCAAATTATTAAAGACTGAACTTAGAAAATAATGACAGACATCTGAGTTTCAGATTTCATACCCTTCAGAAAATGAATGCTAATGCAAGACCTACTATTCTATTTTCTTTCTAAGTTTATAAGAGCAATATTTAAAAAATGTCCTTATTTTTGGGCCTTTGTCCAGATTTCTTGCTCTGTGGTTGAGAGGTATGACAAATGTGTCAGGGCCATCACAGCCAGAGACATTTCAAAATATGACATACTTGTTGCATCCCACTCCCCCACGTAGTGACTCTGGATGTGTCCAAGCAAGGCAAGGAGCAGTTATACAGTGTAAATGTGCAGAGTATCCCCTCATCCAAGGTAGACACGAGTACTACAGTGGCTTTTCATCTGTCCTTGATTTTGCAGAATTGTCTGGTTTGTGTCATAATTTTGTACTGTTGATTTATGCTTATTACTCAAAGTGCATGTTGCTCTGTGTTTAAGTAGCAATCCTTTAATTACCATCAGGTAAGCTTGTCTGAGATGCAAGTAAGTTTTAATAAGCATACTGTTAAAGAATTGCCAATATTGAAAGCCTTTCTGTTGTCATGCAGAGAATACTTGCATAAATAGATAATGTATATGCCTTGGGTATTGAAATGCATTTGACAGTATTTGTAATAAAGGACAGGATTATGCTATTTTAAGAAGCTCATTACACTTGTCGGAGACTTCCAGTCATCTCTGCAGGCTTTACCCGTAAACTAAACAGAATGCCAATCTATCGTGTGTGGTCCATAACCTGTACAGTAATCCTTTAAGCAATGTATCTTGAGCTTGTTTCTTGTTTGCTTTTCATTTTTTACTTTGATCATGTTTTCCCCATGAAACAAGTAGGTAGTTGTCAGGCAGCAGGTCTTTTTTGGATAAGAAACATTTTTATAAGTGGGGGCAACACAGAGATTGCTACTTTCAGCATGTTACTTGGTACTTTAATAAATCTGAATATAAATTATAATTAGAACTGCAGTGCAAGAAGTGGTTTGAGTTGAGTGCTGCTTGTTTTTCTTATACTAGATTTTGACTGGCATTCCAGTAATGTATTTAAAAAGTAATTTATTTTTTCATGCCTCACAACCTTTTTGTTTCCATCTAGATATTAAGTAAGCTGTCATGCAGTCAATGCATTGAAATATTTTTTTTCTTCTACACTTCATTTTGTCTTGATTGGACTCTCATAATGACGGTTTAGCACCCAGGGCAACTTATTTAATTAAAGTTGGTGTTTGTGGTTTTGAGCATAACTCCTCCCCTTTCTAGATGGCTGCACCCCTTCCCAATGACCCCACCCATTCAGCTGTCTCCTGCAGCCCCCCCCCCCCTTTGATTTGAATTCACCAGCCACCAGTGTGATCTGAATGATGTCCCACTTCAGATTTGCATGTGGTAGTTACATGATCTTTAAACAAGACAGCTGGAGAAGCTAAGTTTGGACCTCTGTCCTGAAGTTGACGAAGATGGATACAAACGTTGTGCATTTACCATAACATTAGGTATAGATTGGGACCAGTGTGTTCTGTCTTTGTAGGCATGTGTTACAGTACAGCCATTTGTTTGTTTCTTTCTTTCTCTTTCTTATCACAGGCTTATGTAGATCTGGAAAAGGGACTTCAGTCTCGCAACATTATAGACAAAAGTCTGGCAGAGTTGTATGCCTGAAGTAAGCATTTCTGGGATTAGTCCATTTTTCTCTGCCATCTGCATTCCCCTAATGACTACACCATTTTTGTTAATGTCCCAGGCCCTGTCCCCAAGTGCTAGGACTGCACCATTGGTGGTTTAGTCAGGGGAGGTGGGGCAGATCAGTTTGAAGAGTCCTGTACACTGGGGCTCCACACTAGGGAGGATTGTTTTTGAATGCCATAACTGGGTGGAGCTAGTGGTGTCACATGAATCACTGCGCACAGCATCTGCTATGCCATAATTTTATTTGAAATCTGTCTCATAATTACTCCAGTCCCCATCACCCTGCTGGTTTTAGTTCTGAAGGTCATGAAGCATGACCTCTTGGTCTAAATTTGTGATTACTGTAGGTACATCATTTTCATTTCTCTTAGAATTGCTACTTCAAAATACCTGGCTACTGTTTCCTAATTGTTACTAAAGGTGGACTGAACAATTGTCTTTTACACCAAGGCTTATGATTCTAGGATGCGGTTTTCTCTTGTTTTTGTTCTACAATATTTACTATATCCCTAACAATTGTGCGTTTCTTTCCCCTGTCTGCTGACCTTCGCAAGTAATGTACATGTGGGTTAGCATGGAGGTTTGATCCATAGGCTTTAGTGAACACATCCCATACATGGAGTACCTCCATTAAAATCTACTACTGATGGTGTCCTACACCAAGCCTGCTGTGAGATTACGGGGTAAGAGTGGCAGGGCAACTGTGTATCAGACACTGTGGTTTAACTGTTTTGCTGTATATGTAACCTGCAACAAAAACACTTAACAGATACAAAGGTTATTTCTACGTATCTTACCATCTTGCCAATCTGTAAGAATGAGTGCTATCAGTTGCAACGTGGTATTACAGAGCTTAAGGTGATAAATAGAAAATATGAAATAATACCCAATATAGTAGTTATACTGTACCTCTAGGATATACTGACTAGTTAGAACTCCTCATGAGAAAAGCACATTTTTGTTCTCCTTTCTTTCTTTTAATAGATTTCTCACTTTTGTTTTTTCTCTCCCTTGCATTTCCTTAATTATGAAACCACTATTCCTCATGATTTTTTTTTCCTGGCAGGCTGATTTTCTTCTTTTGGGGTCTCTCCTCTAAATTTCCTAGTCATTACAGCCCACCCTCAGTTGTCCCCCCTGTATTTGCATGCACTTAGCTGCTAACTGTTAACAAAGTAGCAGACTAGGTATAGTAAGGCCCTTCCTTTGGGCAAGGGATATGGTGCTCTGTAAAGAACACTCTGTGTCTGTGTGTCTGTCTGTCTGTGAGATACGCACACCTGCTGGTGCGGTTAGGAGGCTCTAGCTCATGTCTTGTAAAGCTGAAGACAAAAGCAGGTGGTTAAGGTCTGCTGTGATTTGTTGCCTGCCAATCAGCTTTTTTTTGTATTCTTTATAATCTGTGCTTTGTCAAAAACTTCTGAAAGAGGAAAGGATTCATTTAAAAGAAAATTTTCTGATTCTGCTTTCCTCCATTGTGTCTCTTAAACTTTGAATCTTTACTATCAGCACACAGGGAGCACTGAATTTTGTGGAGTTATTTTCTCTGTGTGGTCATTCTGGAATGCTGTTGCTTATTTGCATGTGGTGGTCGTTTAAAAGCTGAATAATCCCTTTTCAGTGGGATGAGTTCTGTTTGTAAAAGGTGAAACTCTGCCTTCAGTTTGCAGAAGAAAGAGATCATAATTGTAGAGATTTGTGCATGCTATGTATGATGAACTAGTTGAAGTAAAGATTTGCTGAACAGAATGGAAAATTAAAGGGTGAAGCTTTCCAGACAGATGTGTAGCAATTTTCAGGGAAATATGATGAAGGGTGGAGAGTGTGTAAAATATAAATTTGATTTAACTGTGGATAGCAGGCATCCATTACACTCACTCTGTCACTGGTATATTGAAAGGAAATGAGGCACTGAGAGAAAGATTGAGAATACAGCTGTTAGGCTTTATATTAAATATTTAGTGCTAAGCAGAGTTGATCGGCTGGAAGACTTTTTCTTTTCTTTTTTTTTTTTTTCCACTGGCAGCTTCTGTATTTCTTGCAAATAAGCCTAGAAGTCTCGGTGCAGCTGGCTAACACATGTCCTTTAAGGCAGCTTACAGCAGTTAATTTACACAGTCAGTTGAATGTATGTTGGCTCTGGAAAAAGCCTCCACTTTTTATCAAAGCTTTGCTAATGGTGCTGTTACATCTTAGGAAACGGAGTCATACTCTAAAAATGTAAAGTGTTTTTCACTTTTTTAAAGAAAAGTTCAACATCAGTTAACTTTTTTTTTTTTTTTAAGAAAATAAATTGTTCTGAGAAGTGACATTTTACTAGCAGAGTAATTTTCACCCTTCGATCCCTGTGCTGTGTCTGATGTCCGTTGTCATCCGATAACCCCTTTTGTTCCCCACATCCTACAGCCATTCAGTTGATGGCGAGAGTGAGAACCAATTGGCAGAGAGACTGTTACCTAAATTGCTCTAGGGACTTTGTCCTTACCGCCTCCCACCCCACCCCTTACTGGCCTGATGGATTCTGCTGAAGTAGAGCATTCATTTCCCACCCCTCTGATTGTGCATATATTCACTGTAGCACTACCCACTGGTTGGCAGTCTACAACGTATCTCAGCCAGTGTACTGCATGCTGGGCTGTGCCATGTCTTAGTGCTGTGGACTCTGCCACCTCGCTTCACCAGCAATGGACATTCTCTCTGTTGTAAACCATAACTGGAATCTGTGCAAGGAGGTGTCTGATAGGCTGCTGCTAACTTTAAATGTTCTTCTGGTTTCACTGTTGCAGTCATCACCTGTGGGGTTATCCCTGCTGTGGTAGCCCTCGGCCGGCTGGAATACCAGAGTCCATTTTTTTTTTTGCATTGGCTGCCATCATCTGTAGTCTGAAGTCAGGTCATCAGTGCTATAAAGCAAAGGCAGTCCATGTCATTACATCAGTCTTTCTTGCCGTGGAGCCCGTAGTAGAAGCAGCTCGCATGAGTGCCGGTCGGTCGCTACCAGAAGTTGAATTTCAGCTGAAAAATGTCTAAAGCTAAGTACGCTGTTGGGGATCCTTTTTTCTTGCACTAACCGATGTCCGAAAAAGTTAATTGTCTCGCCTGTGGAAAGCAGATCCCACACCGAGACTTCCATTCTTTCTGCGTCACTTTAGACCCAGACCATGACGTCTTCCATTGCTGGTTCTGTGCCTTCTTTAATGTGAGAACCATTCGCTGTACAGCTCTTTTTGTAGACAGTTATTTTCGTGTTCCATCTTCGCATTCCGATATGGTGTCCATCAGCCAACAATCTGTGAACATTCTGAGAAAACATAGCAATAAAGATAGAGAACAGACCACACAAGGCTAAGCCTTCCGACGACAATACTGCTAAGCAGGTAGTCAGTTCTCCAGAATTCATTGAGGTGCTTTTGCAGCTCCTGATGCCCGATTCGATATCCACGCAGGCCTCTGAGACCCTTTGGGAGTCCAGTATGCCGCAGAAATCTTCTTAGTCTTCTGAGCCTTTGGCTGTCTCTGCCTCGGTTGGGTCCGGAGTCGCAACGCAGGCACCAGCTTCCGAAGAGGCCTTTTGTACTACCGATTCTAGACAAAAAAACGTCTTCACATCCGACTACCATTTCTCTCAGACCGACGGATTCTCTTGGGCCCAGAAGCCAGGCCGCTCCTAGGAAATATGCTTCTAGTCACCATCTTTCTACTGCTCCAAAACCCCAAGCACAAATGCTTAAAATGGCGGAGGATCTCCTCTCCCTTATCCGGGATATTTAGGCCACTTCTTCTAAAAGGAAAAAACACCCTTCTCCAGATATTATGAAGGAAGAGGATTTTGAGGGATCTGATTATTCAGTTTTTGAAGAGGAACAGCATCCCTTAACTGTTTGAGGATTCAGATGCAGAGGAATCCATCCCTTCTGCATCCCCTCCAGAGGACCTTTACTTTGGGGAAACCCTCCACTCCCTCAGGGAACATTTCCAGTGGGAATCTCAGGACTTCCCACAGTCTAAGAAAAGACTTAGAGAGTTTCTGGGCTTGCCCCAGCACAGACCCCTGGCCATCCTCCCTAGTTTAGAAGTGGTGGATGATGTTTTCCATGAATCCAGCTTAGCCCTTGACACCCTCCCTCCTGCTCCCAGTAAACCTGACGGATACTATAGAGTACACAGAGTGTAGATTCTCACAAGTACCTGTACAGAAATCCTGCTGCAGACCCATAGGTCATTACACAGAGCCCTAAAGTAGCTAAAGACTAGTTATGCCACAAATCCTCTTCCTTCTGACAAGGACTCCAGAGCTCTGGACAGATGGGGTAAAAAGTATACACCTCTGTAACCTTAGCTATCAGAGCACTCCATTGTCAGTTTTATATGTTAGAATATCAACAACACACTTTGGAACAGTTAAAACAGAAGATTGCTACCTTTCCTGACTGTGCCAATTCAGAAGATGGAAGACCAAGCAAAATCTATGGAAACCTTAAAAGATTTCTTTCAAGTTCAACCTCTCAGATTCAGCAGGAACTTCCCCCTAAAGAACTGGGCCTTCCCTGCACCTAGCAGACAGGGCAAAGGTAAGCCCCGCAGGGACGGACCTTCCAGGCCCCTATCCCAGGGCCAGCAGAGAAGCAAACAATGGACCACGTCTGTCTCTAAAGCAGGGAGTTCTAAGCCAGCCTTTTATGGCAAACACTCACAATGGCTCCCCCTCCCCCCTCTGCCGTCCCTTCACTCACCAGAATCTAGGAGGAAGGCTCTCCCTCTTCAAAGACAATTGGCTTTCTGTACCAAAGGACCAATGGATCTTAAAGATCATTTCTCAGGGATACAAATTCTGTTTCAGGGAAATCGCAATTCCAAGAGGGTACCCAGACTTGCCTCCAAATCAGTGGGCAGAGGCATTGAAACAGGTCCAAACTCTCATATCACAGGGGTCAGTGGAACCTGTCCCCTCAGATCAAACAGGCAGAGGCTTTTATTCCAGACAATTCCTTGTTCCCAGAAAAGAGGGCACTTGGCGCCCCATCCTGGATCTATCCATTTTGAACACCTTTGTGGTGGTCCCCAGATTCAAAATGCTAACTTTGCAGCAACTGCTGCCTATGCTAGCAAAAAATGCCTGGCTAGTGACCCTAGACCTAAAAGATGCCTACCTCCACATCCCCATCAGGAAGTCGTGCAGAAAATTCCTGCGCTTCAGAGCAGGCTCACAACGCTTAAAGTTCTCTTCGCTGCTCTTTGGCTTATCTACTGCTCCCAGAGTATACATCAAATGCTTGGCCTTGGCCATAGCATTCTGCAGACAGAGAAGTATACAGATTTACCCATACTTGGACGACTGCCTCATTCAGGCAGAGTGCAAAGAAAAGCTGCTCCAGGATGTTCTGTTTGTCAAATCTCTCCTAACTTCCATAGGGTTCACCACCAACAAGAAGAAATCAAAACAAAATCCCACCAGGAAGATATTTTTCTTGGGAACTGTGCTAGACACAGCATCCCAAATGACCTTCCTATCCCGAGAAAAGCAGAGCTTTCTGCCTCTCTACTTTACCCAGCTGGCTTCCAGCAGTCATCTCACTGCGAGGATGTTCCTGCAAGCCCTTGGATACATGGCATCCTGCATCCTTCTCATTCCTCTGGCCAGGCTTCATATGAGAAAACGTCAGTGGTTCCTAAAGAACCTTTGGTGCCAGCACTCTCAGTCCCTAGAGAGCTCTGTCCTCTGATCCTATGTATAAGGGCCGCGTTTTTCTGATGGGCAGAGGCCTGTGCCAGGAACAAGGGTCTTCCCCTTCATCCTCCACCCTTCTGGCCAGATCATCACCACCAATGCCTCAGACATTGCTTGGGGCGCTCACCTAGCAGGCAGGTGCACCCATGGTCTTTGGGATGCCCAGCAACTTCACTTGCATATCAATCAGAAAGAAATGATGGCAGTACAAAAAGCTCTGACATCCTTCAGACCCCATCTCAGGCCAGGGTTCTCCTTATAAAAACAGACAAAGACCTCAGTAATGTGGTATATCAGCAAATGGTGGGGGGGGGTCCAATCTTACCCCCTGTGTAAGTTAGCCATGAGCCTCTGGCTTACAGCCATCTCTAAGGGCCTACACCTAATTGCCCAATACCTACCAGGGATCAACAACACCCTGGCAGACCACCTAAGTAGAAACTTACTGTGCCCCCACGAATGGCAGCTTCACAGGAAAATCTTTCTGCAAATCACTCAGGAGTGGAGGACTCCGGAAGTGGATCTCTTTGTCTCGCACCTCAACCACCAGCTTCAAAAGTTCTGTACCAGGGAGTATCACCTCCTAGCTTGGGAGGTGGATGCCTTGACTTTCCCTTGGAACTCCCTCTTTGTGTACACGTTCCCTCCTGTGCCCCTTATTCCTAAGGTACTGATCACAATAAGGGAGTAGAGACCAAAGGCCATCCTCATTGCTTCAGATTGGCCCAGACAGCATTGGTACCCCTTACTGTGCAGCCTGACCTTACAGCCCCTCAAGCAGCTTCCCCTAATCTCAGACCTCTTGACCCAGGTGAGGGGGAAGATATTGCACCCAGACTTGGACTCTCAACCTTTCAGCATGGCTTATACCTTAAAGGCTAGCAAGGAGTCCCTGTTAAGCAAATGGGTCCTAGACATAATCGCAGAGGCCAGAAGGCCCAGCACCAGAAAATCATATGCAGGAAAATGGAAAAGATTCTCCTCCTGGAACCAGTCCAAAAGGGCCAGTACGCTTCCATCCCTCTTATCTTGGATTCCCTAGCTGAGTTGCTCAATAGTGGCCTCTCTTTCTCCTCTATTAAAATCAATGCCTCAGCCATTTCTGCCAATTACGATTCAGACACACCCATCTTCCCTCATTCTTTGATTAAGCAATTCCTCAGAGGGGCGTCTAATATCAGACCTCCCAGAAGGCCTCCCACGCCACCCTGGGACCTGAATTATATTCTAGAATAACCAACCTTACCTCTTTTCGAACCTGCTTCTTCTACAGAATTTAAATTCCTCTCCTGGAAGACTGCCTTCCTGCTAGCTATCACCTCAGTCAGAAGGGTATCAGAACTTCAAGCTCTCATGACTGTTGAGCCCTTCATCATTTTCCATGCTGACAGGGTCTCCCTAAGGACTAACCCCTCCTTAATGCCCAAGGTGCTATCTGATGTGACCCTCATCCAGGCCATTCACCTACCCACCTTCATTCCCAACCCTCAAAACAAGTGGGCAAGAATTCTACATTCGCTAGATGTGCATAGACAACTCTGATACTATCTGGACCGTACTAAACCATTCAGAAAAACAGACCAACTACTTGTCAGCTTTGCCCCTGGGGCAGAGGGGAAGCCCATTTCCAAATAAGCCATTTCCAAATGGATATCGCACTGTATCTGTTTCTGCTACAGACTACATGGGACCCCCCCCCAATTCTGTCCGTACCCATTCCACTAGGGCAGCCTCCACTTCCACAGCCTTCCTCAGTGGAGTGTCCACCAGGGACATCTTGGAAGCTGCCACCTGGACCCCTGTCCATACCTTTACAAAGCATTACCACCTACCTTTTTTTCTAAGTCTAGGCCAGGGTTGGTCTCTGCAGTTTTGCAAGGCCTGCTGACCCATGCCTAGGACTCTAACCTATCCTTCCACCCCTCTCCTCAGCTTTGGGAATCCTCCCACAGGTGATAACTGCAACAGTGAAACACGAAGAAGTTTACAGTGTACAGTTGTGTACACTTATCATAAATGTAGATGTTCAAGTGTATTCACTGTTGCAGTCATGGTTTCCTTCTCTCCATCCCTCATATAGCATCTTCCCCTAGGTAGATATAAGCTTCCCTCTGTGGCGGTGGCTTTTAGCCATCAGGACCACTTTTTCTTATTTTCTTGTGCTTCTGATGAGTTAGGGCTAGAAAAACTGATATGATGCCGGCTGCCTTGCTTTATAGCACTGATGACCTGACATCAGACTACAGGCAACGGCAGCTGACACATAAAAAAACATTGACTCTAATATTCGGGCCGGCCGAGGGCTACCACAGCAAGGATAACCCCACAGGTGATGATTGCAAAATTGAATACACTCTAACATCTACATTTATGGTAAGTGTACACAACTGTACTTTCCTTATGTTTGCCCCAGAGTTCCAGTATTCTGAGTGGTGCCACATAACCGAGGCAAGCCACTGATGGAGCCCCTATCAGATGGATTCTGCTTCTTCAGACTTGTTTTGCCTTCTCAACCCATATAAGCTTAGACTTCCAATGACCAGGAGGAGGCTAAGACAGACTGGGACTCTCATACTACTGCTTGCTATAGGAAGAGGCTAACTTTTTTTCCACTTGCATACGGAGAGAATCATCTAATGCGGCTGTACAGTGGATATTCTGCAGTAATATGTGCCCCATTTCCATGGTGACAAGTGTCTCACTTACCCCACCCAACTTTGACTGTTGCTGTGCTTGGTCAGGAATCTGTCATCTCCACAGAGAACCATGATGTACTAGGCATACCCCAGCAAGCTCCCACACCCTCTCAGTAAGGAAAAGAAAGTGGGCATATGCTCTAGCCTTAATCCATCTCCCATTGTTCAATCTCATATTGTTCAGACCACTAATCGAACTTGGGCTGTCTGGGTTTCGGTCAGTGCTTCATCCTTGGACATCATGAAGTTGATGGACAAATTCATGCAAGCATCTCACTGTTACCCCTTCTGGTTGAATCCTCCTCACCCTGGTGGTTACTTGATCCAAGATCACCTGGGTCATAGTCTGTTTCATCATATGCTACAGAGGCAGCAGCTTTCAAAGCAGATACTTCTGTGAGATTAGACAGTATTGAAAATCTTTACTGAAGTACTTTAGTTCTGTTGATGGAATTCATTGGAAAGACTTACATTTTTTGCTGATTATTGCCCAACTTGTTTTTTTAATTTTGTTTGTAAATTTGTTTTCCTTTATCACATCCCTTTTGTACATGTGTACATAGATGTACAGAAATGATAACTTTAATTCCTGTCAGCAGAACAAAAAACAATATTAGTAACTGTTATAGCAGTAACCCACACCTGGGTGTGGGTAATGCGGGATTTACCCACGGTTGGTGTGTTAGCCCTCGGAACCAAACAAAGACAACCGTGGGTAAATCCCACATTACCCACACCCAGAAGTGGGTTATTGCTATTATACTATGACATTATTTAAGAAAAGAAATAATTACTTTTCTTAAATAATGGCATTGTATAATGCCTCATTGCTGCCCTTCCGCAGCTGTCTGGTATCCGCTGCAGTTCTGATGTACTGCGCATGCCTACGCAGTACATTAGAGCTGTGGCCAAAAGCAACGGAGAAAGCAAGATCTCCGTTGCTTTTACTGTTCGCTATGTTAAATGGGTTTAACATAGCGAGACGCTTTAAAATAAGCAGCGGAGATGTCTGTTGCTTATTTTAAAGCTGTCTCGCCATGTTAAACCCATTTAACATAGCTGTAGCAACGGAGATCTTGCTTTCTCCGTTGCTTTTTTTTTTTTTTTTAAACCTCTCGCTGTGTTAAATGGGTTTAACATAGCGAGACAGTTTTAAAATAAGCAACGGAGATCTCCGTTGCTTATTTTAAAGCTGTCTCGCTATGTTAAACCCAGTTAACATAGCGAGACAGGTTTAAAAAAAAAAGCAACGGAGAAAGCAAGATCTCCATTGCTTTTTACACACTGTGTCGCTATGTTAAAGGAGTTTAATATAGCGAGACAGCTTTAAAAAAAGCAACGGAGATCTCCGTTGCTTTTTTTAAACCTGTGTCGCTATGTTAAACTCTTTTAACATAGCGAGACAGTGTTTTAAAAGAGACTTATACTAATGGAAAAAGTCCGGGCGACCGGACCTTTTTCCATTAGTATAAGTCGATTTACAATGTGCACGCTGGCCAATCAGCGTGCACGTTTTGGAATATTAATGGGGGGGTCATGGTATAATAATTAATAGACTGCAGTGCCCCCCCGAGTAATTAAACTAGTTTTAAGAGGCTGACATTTCATAAGCATTTCAGTACTGTAATGTATCATGAAGGAAAAAAAACAGCTGTATTCCCAGCCATCAAAAAATTAAGAGCCAGGAAACACAATGTTGCTGCATCAAAGCTCCAAGGTTCAGCCACATGTCTTTTTGTTGTATTTGTGGACTTGGCATTTTCTCTTATGGTCCCCTTGGCATTTATTTACTTATTTCATTTGTTAACCATGAAAGTCCACTGGGCCTGGAGTGAGCCCATTTTTAGTGGAGGCCCAGGGAGAAAAGCTCCACAAAATTACATAGAAAGGTAAATATTTATACAAGTCAGAGAAAAGTTGACAAAATTACATACTAAAAGTATTAATTCACGTAATGGGGAATGTCAAGCAGTACTGTTACATTGAATGAAACTAATAAAAAAAAAATCGTGAAAAAAATAGAAATATGGTTTTCCTTTTGGTACTTAGCTTTCCTCCTGCCAAGTAGAAACATGCTGGTTAAGTTGCATGTTAACTTGACTTTTCCCTGATCACAGCTGAAGTTTGAGAAGGATTACTTCAGTTGCACAGTAATTTGTATGCATTTTTCATGCCTCTTTTTTTTTTTTTTTTCTTTCTTCTAGTTCAACCTTCAAGTCTCCCCTCTGCCCACACAGTCCATTGATTCCCCAACTAGGTGAGAGTCGTATGATCCCTCATTCCTCACGAGAGTTCTGTAAACTGCAGAGGTGGTGCTTCTGGCTGTTCTGCAGGGAGCTGGGGATTGAAGCCCTAAGCACCCAATAACCTGTAGGGTTTGGTCACTTACACAAGTAACATAACCTCTCAAAAGGTAATGCTTCCTAGCACAAATACTCCTGTGTGAGTTTCTTCTCCACTAGGGATTTTAATGTGGGAATGGTACCTCAGTAAAATGTCTCATACCCTCCCCTTGAGACAAGTGAAGAGGCACTGCCTCATCACTCGACTCCCCTGTCTTTGCTAGCTCCTCCAGTCCCTGGGCCACTATTGGTGACCTGCGACACAATCTGGGCTTTATATCTTTGTACCAGTGAATAATTTTAATTTTGTTTGTAATCTACTCCATGTAGGAAATAGGCACACTGAAGAGAAACAAATCAAGAATCAACCTCTGCTGCTGCACAGTAGCCATCACTCTTTTTTTCCCTTCTCTCTGACAGGTTCCCCATTCACTGTTTATTCTTTGGGTTATCTTCTAGCCACTTCCCCATTTATTTTGGTATTTTTCCCACTGCTAACCTCTGAAGTTTATGCACTAGTTTTCTAGCTGGACTGAGTAAATTGAGGTAGACCACATCAGCTGCTACACCTCTTCCTGGTGAACTGTAATCCATCCTTTTAAAGTTTGGGTTGTATTGGAGTGGAATTATTTTTAGCTGCATGTCCTTTTACATTGTCTGCACTCCATAAACATAATTCTCATTGCCCTGAAAAGTTATTCCTTTGCTTTCTGTGCATCCAAAATCGAGCCAATATTTAATTTCCAGTGTTTGTTCTGCTGTCTTCTCCCAAGTCTGTGGTATTCATCATTCAATCAGTGATCTATTGAATGTTACTGTCATATGCTTAATCATAATCTTGGCCAGGTTGCTAGGATAGCTTCCTTGCTCTATTCTCCCTTTTCATGTCCAGGTGCATACTTTCTGTCTTAAGTTGTATCAGTTTTTTTGTTTGTTCTGTTCCTTTATTTTCCTTTCTTCTTTGTCTCTCAAACCTTTACCTCCACTGTACTCTTTGTGCCATTTTCTTTTCTGCTTATTAGTGGCTGATGATCTATGTTGCACATTTTGCTCAGCTATATGTACTTAAGCTTTTCTTGCTCAACTTTACTTTCATTTCCTGCAGGTCTTTCACTTTTATTTATTGCTTCACTTTTCTGTTCTCATCCTGCCACCTTCACCCCTTTCCTAAGCCTCTTCTATAGCTCACTTCCACCCACTGTGCCCTGCCTGTTTACTAGATCTTTCTCCATCATTTCCCCATCTCTTCATGGATGTTCATCGTGCATACAGCTGCAGTAATCACATATGGGTTCTCTGCCGTCAGGCGGTCCCTCGGTCGGCCGAATTCCAAAGTCTAGGTCCGGCGTCGGTTGTCGCTTTCTTTCCTGACGTCAGTGCGACAGGGGTATATAAGACACAGCCGACGCCATATTCTTCAGTCTTTTTTACCGCGCGGTGCCTGAAGCAGAAGCAGTTCGCAAGTGCCGGTCTGCCAGCTCCTGAATTTACGAAAAATTGGAAACCGAAGTCTTCTTTAAAGCTAAGTACCCCGTTGGGGAAACTTTTCTTGCCTCAGACCGATGTCAGACAAAGTTAACAATTGTATTTCTTGTGGGAAGCAAATACCGCATAAGGATTTCCATTCCCTCTGCATACCTTGTTTAGGCCCAGACCATGACGTCTCGGGCTGTCGCTTTTGCGCTACTTTCAATAAACGCATTATTAAGCGTCGGGCGGAGTTCGCCCAACATTATTTTGGTAAAGCCTTTGATTATAAAATGTCGTCGGAGACTCCAACTACCATTTTGTCCAAAAAACGCAAGGACAAGGACCGGCACGCGAGGTATGCAGTCTCCACAGACACCACGCCAAAACTGGCTACACGTGGTCCGGTTCTCAGTGAGACGCCTATGCAGTCCCTGACTACCGACAACACTTCCTTGGCGGTGTCTTCTGTAACCGAGACCGGAGGCACCTCGGCCCTTACTCAGACTACAACCACCGAAGTCACCGTGAGTGTTGAGCCTCCTAATGTGAACAGGTCCACTTCCACCCAGGGTGTCTTTAGACCCTCATCTTCCTTTTCCATTAAGGCCTTTACTAAGTCCAAATCAGCCATGCATCCCAAGAGGCCTGTTGCTCAGGGCCCATCCCCAGGCCCCATGCCTAAAAGGCAGATGCTTAAAATGGCTGAGGATTTAATTACTCTTATCAGGGGTTCCCAACCCCCTCCAGACAAGAGACCCAGAGTGGAGGAAGATTCTCCCTCTTCTGAACAGGGCTCCATTTTCTCAGAACATTCTGATGTAGAGGAACACTCGTACTCCCCTTATGAAGATTCTGATGGAGAACAGTCCATTCCTTCTCTATCTCCCCCAGAGGATTTTTCTTTTGAGGAAACCTTGCACACCTTGAGGGAACACTTCCATTGGGAAGGCCAAGACTTTTCTGATTCCAAGAAAAGGCTTAGGGAATTTCTTTTGTTACCTCAACACAGACCTCTGGCTATACCTCCTGTCTTGGACATACTTGATGATGTTTACTCGGAGGCTTGTCTTAACCCGGATTCCCTGCCTCCTGCCCCAGTCAAACCTGATAGGCACTACAGAGTTCCTACCTCTCACCAATTTCTTTTCAAAAGCCATAATGCTGACCCTGAAACCATTTCTCAAGGCCCCAAGGGCATGAAGGCCTCTACTGCCAAGAATCCACTACCTTCCGAAAGAGAATCTAGATCCTTAGAAAGGTGGGGAAAAAAGGTGTATACCTCGGCCACCCTAGCCATGAGGGCCTTAAATTGTCAGTTTCATATGCTTAAATATCAGCAGTTTCTGTTATCACAATTAAGAAATAAAATGTCTCAACCTGAACAACCAGATTTGAAGGAGTTGCAGGATATGATGCATAGTGCAGAACAAGTGGGTAAACACACCTTACAATGTGGCTATGATGCCCTAGAGGCCTCAAGTAGAGCTGCTGTTACAGGATCAGTTATTCGTAGACATGCAGGGCTTAGGGAACAAATCTTGCCTGATCATGTGAAAGCTAAACTGTTAGATGCTCCTTTACAAAAGGATGTGCTATTTGTTACTAATGCTGAGGAGATACTACGGAAAATGGAAGAAAAAGCCAAATCTATGCAATCTGTCAAAGCTTTTCTGCAGGTTCAACCACCACGTTTTAGCAGAAATTGGCCTTCTAAAAACTGGTCCTTTCCAGCCACGGACAAGCCCCAAAGAGGTAGATACAGGCGCTCAAGGGGCAGAGGCCAATCACAAGGATCATATAGAGGCAGGCAATGTCAAACTCCAGCACCAAGAGGTGGCGAAGACAGTGCACAACAATACAGGAAACAAACCCAATGACTTCCTCCTTTCCACGCCAAGCAAGTCTCAGCTGGCAGCACATCTGGGAGGAAAGCTGGCATTATTTACAAGAAATTGGCATATTGTCACAACAGACAAATGGATCCTGGATGTTATAGACAGAGGCTACAGGTTTCATTTTCACACTCTACCAAAAATGAGAGGCATGCCAAACCTGCCACACAATCAAAGGGCAGAGGCACAACTACAAATTTCAAAGCTCATAGACATGAAAGCTATTCAAGAGGTACCTACTCACGAACAAGGCCAAGGTTTTTATTCCAGGCTATTTCTGGTACCAAGGAAAGGAACCGAGTGGAGACTCATTTTGGACTTATCCATCCTAAACACATTCTTACTCGTACCAAAATTCAAGATGCTCACATTACAGCAGCTTCTTCCCATGCTGGGCAAGGCGTTTTGGCTGGTAACATTGGACCTTAAGGAGGCATACCTGCATGTCCCAATCAGACAAAGTTGCAGAAGATACCTCAGATTTTTTGCAGGTTCAATCCACTATCAATTCTCTGCATTGCCCTTTGGCTTATCTACTGCGCCCAGAGTATTCACGAAATGCCTGGCATCAGTAATTGCCTACTGCAGACTTCAAGGGATACAAATTTACCCTTATTTGGACGACTGCCTGATCCAAGCGGACAGCAAGCACATACTTCTGGATCATCTGGCTTATGCAACACTGTTACTGAACTCTCTGGGATACACAATCAACAAAGAGAAATCCAGACTAACACCATCTCAGAAAATAATTTTCCTGGGTGCCAACTTGGACACAAACACCCAGATGGCCTATCTTACGCCAGAAAAACAGGGGCAACTAACTCAGTACTTCAAAATGCTAGCAAATTGTACCAGGCTTACTGCAAGAAAAATCCTGCAGGCTCTGGGCTTCATGGCATCTTACATTCTTTTAATCCCATGTGCAAAGTTGCATATGAGGAAACTTCAATGGTACCTAAAAAACCTATGGTCTCAACACAGCCACAGTTTAGAAACAACAGTACCAATAATTCCATGTTTGCAAAAGGAATTCCTATGGTGGGCCCAAGCATGTCAAACAAACACAGGTCTCCCATTCTGCAAGCCTCAAGCAAATCAAGTCATCACAACAGACGCCTCAGATTACGCCTGGGGGGCGCACATGACAGACAGGTGCATTCAGGGCAAATGGTCCCAAAAAGAAAAGCACCTTCACATCAATCAAAAAGAAATGCTAGCAGTGATAAATGCAATTACAGCTTTCAAGGACCTCCTGCATCCAGGACAATTATTGATAAGAACAGACAACACCACAGTAATGTGGTACATAAACAAGGAGGAACACATTCATACCCCCTGTGCAGACTAGCCATGACACTTTGGAACTTGGCTCAGGAATGGCAAATCGAACTTCAAGCACAGTACTTACCAGGTTTGGAAAACACGCTGGCAGACAATCTAAGCAGAAATATGACAGATCCACATGAATGGAAGTTGCATCCTTAAGTGTTTACAAAAATAATCCAAGCGTGGGGGAGGCCAGACATAGATCTCTTCGCCTCCCACAGGAATCATCAATTGGAAAAGTTTTGTTCAAGGACCTTTCATCCAAAGGCCTGGACAGTGGACGCCCTTTCATTCAGTTGGACAGCATGGACAGTTTACGCTTTTCCACCTCTGCCTCTTCTGCCCAAGGTGCTCTTGAAAGCAAGAACAGACAGACCGAAGATGATATTGATTGCTCCAGACTGGCCGAGGCAACACTGGTATCCACTCCTGAGGAGCCTACCACATACTCCTCCCTGGCCCCTACCTCTAATGCCTCTTCTGTTGACTCAGCACAGCTACAAAACTCTTCACAGCCAGCTGAAAACACTCAATCTAGCGGCATGGAAAATTCCTTAACACCTCATCAGACACTACTCCCCAAAGAGGTGCAGGACATCATTTTGGAGGCGAGAAGGACATCTACTAGAAAGACTTTCTCCGCAAAATGGAAACGGTTTTGCTCTTGGAATGAGAAAAAAGGCCAGGACCCTAGAAAACTGAATTTGCCTCAGGTACTACAGTATCTAGCTGAGTTGCTGAACAGTGGACTTTCATTTTCCTCCATAAAAATCCACGCCTCAGCCATTTCTGCAGAATTCAACACGGATCCACCCTTATTCTCTCACCCACTCTTAAGACAGTTCCTCAGAGGGGCAAAAAAATATAAGACCACCAAGGAAGCAACCTGTGCCAGCCTGGGATCTTAATTACATTTTAGAATAATTAACATTGCCTCCTTTTGAACCAACTGCCTCAACAGATTTGCAATATTTGTCCTGGAAAACAGCTTTCCTTCTGGCCATAACCTCCACTCGTAGGGTTTCGGAACTACAAACCCTCATGGCTGTCCAGCCCTTTCTCATCTTCCATCAGGACAGGGTTTCTCTTCGAACCAATCCATCATTTATGCCTAAAGTAGTATCCAGGGTAGCTTTAAATCAAGCCGTACACTTACATACCTTTTACCTAATCATCAAAACAAAGGGGAAAGGCTGCTACACTCCTTAGACAGCTACGTTACTAAAATTGATATAGACACACAATAACATATACACATTTATTTATACACTTTATTTATATATACACATATATTCTTTAATGTTTATACTTTAATCCCTATATTCATGTGTCATTGGTACTTTATACTCTTACAGGATTATATTTATGGCTTTTTAATCTAACATGAATTAGTCAGCTTCGTTGTCTTACTACCCATGTAACTTTTTCATTTTATAAAGTTATTGCAGTTTATAGGAAGACTTTACATTTCAAGGCACTTTACATTTTAGATGATTTGATTTGTACTTTTATCTATGAGGATATATATCTTCTGGTTTTGTCTTTATACATATTTAAAATGTAATATGTTATTCGGTTTTAGTTAAGTAGTTTTTTTACTACAATTATCTGTATTTCCACAGTAAGGTTTAACTTACTTTTACAAAATTAATTGATTTTAATATGTTTTTTAAAAACACAACTATTGCCTATAGCAATAGTGCATTTATGCTGGTTTCTCAGAAAGGAAAAGTTTAGAAAAGTTTAGTAAAACTTCTTCTCGTATAACTGCATTACAGACACTTTTAACTATTTCCTGCCTAATGAACTATGATTTCAGATACGATAGTAACTGCATTGTATAATTCTCGCCAGAGTTTAGACTAGTAAGGACTTGTTTATTTGAATGTTTAGTTATAGAATCTTCTATGAAATGCATTAAGTCTATTAATTTCTTGAATGTTAAACATTTTTTGTTTATATGTTGTACTATGAGTCCTGTATCAGCTATATATTCTAGATCGCATAGCTATTCACAATGAACGCAATGCCTATAGTTGCTTGATGGCAATGCCGCTTTAAATCATGATTGAAACACTCAATTATACAGGGTTTGGTTTTCAAATAATGGACTATTTAAGTTTCATTATGTAGGGTTTTCATTGTCTGAAGAAGCGTGGCTGTGACCACGCGAAAGCGCTTACCTTTACCTGTTGTATCTACATTAAAGAAGAGTTTTATATTTTTACTACGGCTGCTGATTGTATTTTGGAATAATACCTGCATTTCAACTAGTTAACTGACTGCATCGTGGTGAGATCAGGTTTCTGTACTTTACACAGCTACGTTACTATTTGGACAGAATAAAGCCTTTCAGAAAATCAGAACAACTTTTTGTGTCCTATGCTGTAGGAGCTCAAGGAAAGCCAGTTACCAAACAGACAATTTCAAAATGGATAGGCCACTGCATACGGTTTTGTTACTCCTATCATGGAAAATCTGTCCCTACAGGCATCAGATCACACTCCACCAGGGCCACAGCTACCTCTACAGCCTTCCTCAGAGGAGTTCCTACCAAAGATATTTTAGAGGCAGCCACTTGGAGTTCTGTGCATACCTTCACAAAACACTACCATCTGCCTTTATATTCCAAAACTAGAGCAGGCTTTGCCATCTGTGATTACTGCAGCTGTATGCACGATGAACATAGTACAGATGTCCTTCATGGATGCATCTGCAGTCATAACAACTGGGTTGTCCTGTCGTCAGGCAGCCCTTCAGTCGGCCGGATTCCAAAGTCCGGGTCCGGCTTCGGCTGATGTCGCACTTCACCCGACGTCATCTCTGTTGGTCTTCGGGTATAAAGGCATCAGCCGACGCCATTTTCCTCCGTCTTTCTTGCCGCGTGGCGCCCGAAGCAGAAGCTGTTCGCAAGTGCCGGTCGGTCGGATCCAGAGATTACTTCTACCGAATACTACTTCGAAGACTTCTAAAGCTAAGTACCCCGTTGGGGACTCTTTCTTGCCTCAGCCGATGTCAGAAAAAGTTAATAATTGTTTAACCTGTGGGAAACAAATACCTCATAAAGATTTCCACTCTTATTGTCTGCCTTGTTTAGGCCCAGCCCACGTAGCAGCCTGTTCGGCCTGTGCTTCTTTCAACCGATGAACGCTTAGGCGTCGGTCGGAGTTTGCTGAACAGTTTTTCGGTTCTGATTTTGCGTACATTATGCCATCGGATCCTCCGACTACCCAATCTGCCAAAAAACGCAAAGATAAAGACCGACACTCGCGGTCCGCGGTTTCGGCCGAAACCATGGTTAAGCAAACCGCGAGTGTCTCGGTTTCGGCCGAAACCGAGAAAACTGATCAAAGTACAGCTGAATCTATCTCTACAACTGAGGCCCCTGCTACCACTCTTGAAACGGCCTCAGAAATTTTATCCACTACGGTGGTTGCCACTGACTTATCAGACACCATTCCCTTGGATGTCTCGACCCCAGCACGTGGTGCTGCTAGGCCTCCAGCAGCCATGTCCATTAAGGCCTTCGCCAGGGCTAAAGCAGCAAAGACTACTAAAACAGTGCCTGTTAAACCCCTACAACCAGGCCCTCCTCTAGTTCTCAAATGCTTACTCTGGCAGAAGATTTAATTTCATTAATTAGAGGATCTCAATCTCACCCAGACAGGGCCTCTCAGCCCCAGAGAAGAGACCTAGGGCAGAGCCCCTGAGCCAGTGTCCTCTGATGAGTCTGCCGATGAATCAGACATAACTGATCAGCCAGAGGCTCGTTTCTCCAATTTTGAAGACTCTGATGCTGAAGAATCCATTCCAGCTGCGTCCCCACGAGAAGAATTCTCGTTTGGTGAAACCTTACATGCCATGCGAGCAGTTCCAATGGCAGCAACAGGATTTTTCAGACTCCAGAAAAGACTTAGGACCTTTCTGCACCTTCCACAGCACAGGCCCTTAGCTATACCTCCTGTTCTCTCTGTGGTGGATGATGCTTTCAATGATGTCTGCTCCGCCAGATTCTTTACCTCCAGCCCCTGCCAAACCAGACAGATTTTACAGGGTGCCAGACACTCATCACCACCTTTACAAGGCCCCACTTGCAGACCCGAAACTATATCCCAGGGTCCCAAGGCAGTAGCGACCATAGCTAAAACCCTATTCCTTCTGAAAGGGAAGCAAGGTCATTAGACAGATGGGGCAAAAAGGTCTACACTTCAGCTACTCTCTCAGCTAGAGCTTTAAACTGTCAGTTTCACATGATAGAATACCAAGAGTTTATGCTTGATCAGTTAACTAAAAAGCTAACCACTGATGAATCTCTTGATAAGAAATATGTAATAGAAATGGTAAATAACATACAACAGGTTAGTAACCATTCCTTAAAATGTGGCTATGATGCACTGGAGGCTTCATTTAGATCAGCCATGACTGGTACAGTGATAAGAAGGCATGCATGGCTAAAGGAGCAAGCTTTACCAGATCATGTTAAAGCTAAGTTGCTAGATGCTCCTATGGATGACAAGTTTGTTTGGTACACCTGCCCAGCAGGTTATGAAGAAAATGGAAGAAAAGGCAAATTCTGTTCAAACGGTCAAAGATTTCTTGCAGGTTCAACCCCCAAGGTTTAGCAGGAACTGGCCTGCCAAAAATTGGTCCTTTCCTGACTCCACAAGATTTCAAAGGGGCAGGAATAGACGTTCCAGAGGCAGAAACCAATCCAGGGGAGGTGCCTACAGAGGACGACAGTGGCAAGGTAACAACAGAGGCACAGACACAACCTCTGCCACTACATCAACACAACCACAGTGACTTAACCCTAAATCCGCCTACCAGGGAACAAATAGCAGCTCCTCTACGTGGAAAGTTAACCTTATTTTCAAAGAACTGGCACTATATAACAAAAGACAAGTGGATTTTACAAACCATAGATCAAGGTTACCGGTTCCACTTCCACACTTTACCAGTCAAAAGAGGAATGACAAATCTACCTCCAAATCAAAAAACAGAGGCTCTACAACAGATAATGCAGTTAACAAACATGAGAGCTGTGGAAAGAGTGCCAACAGCAGAGCAAGGAAAGGGGTTCTACTCCAGACTATTCCTAGTTCCAAGAAAGGAAAAAAGTTGGAGACCAATTCTCGACCTGTCCACCTTAAATACATACATCATTGTCCCAAAATTCAAAATGCTGACCCTACAGCAACTTCTTCCCATGCTGGGCAAGGAGTGTTGGCTGGTAACTCTAGATCTCAAGGAGGCATACCTGCACGTCCCCATTCGACCAATCTGCAGAAGATACCTCAGATTTCTTGCAGGATCAGAGCACTATCAATTCTCAGCATTGCCCTTTGGCTTATCTACTGCCCAGAGTATTCACAAAATGCCTGGCATCAGTAATCGCCCATTGCAGACTACAGGGAATTCAAATTTACCCATACCTAGATGACTGCCTGCTACAAGGGGACAACAAAAGCAAGCTGACAACAGATTTACAAAGGGTCATTTACTTGCTGCAAGCACTGGGATACACAGTCAATTTACAAAAGTCAAGGCTGATACCATCCCAAACAAGGACATTCTTGGGCTGAATTGGACACAGTAAAACAAATGGCATTCCTAACTACAGAAAAACAAAAGAACTCCCTCTTTACTTCTTGGCACTAACAAAACTGAACAAGTTAACAGCAAGAAAAGTACTGCAGGCCTTGGGCTTCATGGCATCATGCATAATCTTGGTTCCACTTGCCAGACTACATATGAGAAAACTACAGTGGTACCTAAAGAATTTATGGTCCCAACACAGACACAGCCTAGAAACAGAAATCCCACTAATTCCATGCTTAAAACAGGAGTTCCTATGGTGGGCTCAGGCATGCCAGTCAAACCCAGGACTACCCTTTCGCAGATGTCAAGCAAGCCAGACCATCACAACAGATGCTTCAGACCTAGGATGGGGGGCCCACATGCTGGACAAATGCGTGCAAGGATTGTGGACACAGGATCAACTTCACCTGCACATCAACCTAAAAGAAATGCTGGCAGTAAAACTGGCAATCCAAAAGTTCAGACCATTTCTCAAAGAGGGCCAGTTGATGATAAGGACAGACAATACCACAGTCATGTGGTACATCAACAAACAGGGAGGCACTCATTCATACCCCCTATGCAGAATGACTTTGGAGCTGTGGACCCTGGCACTCAGCTACAGCATCCAGTTACAGGCAATATTTGTACCGGGAAAAGAGAATACTCTAGCAGACATATTAAGCAGAACCACATCGGATGCCCACGAATGGAAGCTGCACCCGGACATCTTCAAGACCATCTCAAAGAAATGGGGAATGCCTCAGATAGATCTATTCGCATCACCTCTCAATCACCAGCTCATAAAATTCTGCACAAGGACATTCCACCCACTAGCATGGAAAGTGGATTCGCTCTCCTTCAGCTGGAAAGGCCTAACAGCATATGCATTCCCACCTCTTCCCTTGATACACAAGGTATTACTAAAAATCAAGGAAGAACGTCCAAGGATAATCCTGATAGCTCCAAACTGGCCAAGACAACACTGGTACCCACTGCTGAGGAGCATGTCTCGGAACAATATGTGGCCAATACCCTGATGCCTTTGATGTTAACTCAGAACAACTACAGCATCATACATCCAAACCTTACAGCGTTGCAACTGACTGCATGGAACATCACATAGCAGCAGCTAATCAAGAACTTTCCCAAAGAGTTAAAGACATTATTCTTGAAGCACGCAGACCTTCAACAAGAAGAAACTATGCTGGAAAATGGAAAAGGTTTGTAATTTGGAGTACTGAAAGAGGAAAAGATGTGTCAAACATAGATATGCCTAACATTCTGGAGTATCTAGCGAACTTCTTCATTCAGGCCTGTCCTACTCCTCCATCAAGATACATGCATCAGCTATTTCAGCAGAATACAGCTTTGATCCACCGGTTTTTTCGCACCCTTTGCTCAGACAGTTCCTCAGAGGAATCAAGAATGTAAAACCTCCAAGGAAACCACCATTACCAGCTTGGGACTTAAACTTTGTGCTAGAAAAATTGACACTATCACCCTTTGAACCAGCAGCAACAGCAGACCTACAACACCTGTCATGGAAAACTGCTTTCCTACTGGCAATTACTTCAGCAAGGAGGGTTTCAGAACTACAGGCCTTAATGGCAGTGCAACCCTTCCTAATCTTCCACCAAGATAGAGTGTCCTTGAGGACTAATCCCACATTTATGCCTAAGGTGGTATCCAGAGTGTCTTTAAACCAGGCAATCCACCTACCTACTTTCTTTTCCAACCCACAAAACAGAGGGGAAAGAATACTGCATACCTTGGATGTACATAGACAGCTACGCTACTACTTGGACAGAACAAAAAGTAGCAGAAAGACTGACCAACTTTTTGTAGCCTATGCAACAGGAAGGGAAGGAAAAGCTATTTCCAAACAGACAATCTCCAAATGGATAGGAAATTGCATACGATTCTGTTACTCCTTCCATAGAAAACCAATTCCACAGAACATAAGACCTCATTCTACAAGGGCAACAGCCACTACCACAGCCTTCTTACGAGGAGTGGCAACCAAAGACATTATTGAGGCGGCTACTTGGACCTCCGTGCATACATTTGCCAAGCATTATAATTTGCCTCTATATTCCAGATCCCGAGCAGGGTTTGCCACTGCTGTACTGCAAGGGATCCTAAACACACCATAATCTAGTTTTATCCTCCTCCCTTTGTTGGCTATGGTATTCTACCCAGTTGTTATGACTGCAGATGCATCCATGAAGGACATAGTACAGTTTTGTACCTACCATAAATGTAGATGTCCGAACTGGATAGCATCTGCAGTCAGGATTACCCTCCCTCCTTCCCCTCTGTGGTACTCCTAGGGTGTTTACCCTCCTAATAGCTAGCTGGTGGGGGGGAGTCTTTTATGGTGTATTTGTTTGTATATATGTACGTACATGCTTATTTCTGTGTTTACCTCTATCTTTTTGGAAACATTGGCATCTATCTAAATTTTAGCCTTCAAGAGGGCTACTGGCATCTGGGGCAAGAAACACTGAGGAAAATGGCGTCGGCTGATGCCTTTATACCCGAAGACCAACAGAGATGACGTCGGGTGAAGTGCGACATCAGCCGAAGCCGGACCCGGACTTTGGAATCCGGCCGACTGAAGGGCTGCCTGACGACAGGACAACCCAGTTGTTATGACTGCAGATGCTATCCAGTTCGGACATCTACATTTATGGTAGGTACAAAACTGTACTTTTTGTACCTACCATAAATGTAGATGTTCGAGTGCTAATACAGCTGCAGTACAGGTTTCCCTCCCTCCTTCCCCTCTTGGTAAAGGACTAGTGGTTAACACCTCCTCTTGCAACCTAATTTGGGGTTATCCTTCTATGATGTATTTGCTTGCAACTACTGTTTTTTGATTACATTGCATTGCTTGAATATATATATATATATATATATATATATATATATATATATATATATAATTTATGTATTGCCTTCCTTCTGGGGGCACCTGACATCTGGGGCAAGAAAAGACTGAAGAATATGGCATCGGCTGTGTCTTATATATCCCTGTCGCACTGACGTCAGGGAAGAGAGTGACGACAACCGACGCCGGACCAAGACTTTGGAATTCGGCCGACCGAGGACCTGCCTGACGGCAGAGAACCCATCTGTGATTACTGCAGCTGTATTAGCACTCGAACATCTACATTTATGGTAGGTACAAAACTGTACTTTCCCAGTCCCAGCAACCTACAGTGGTCCTACAGACCTCATCTTGAGTGATTGGTGTGAAGCCAACTGAAAACCACAGCTCCCTCCCTGAGGATGGCAGGGGTGACATTAACTGTTCACATAACTTTCAACTGTACAGATTTTCCCAGAATGTTCAGATCTTTGTCTCACATTTTGGTCCTTTTTTTCATAAAATTGTAATTTTTCTGGCAAATTAGTGGCAACTTATTAATGTTTGTAGTTAGAAAATAATGACAGATCAGTTTCAGACTTCATACCATTCAGAAAAGTCCCACTAATGAAAAACCTGTTATTCTATCAAATTTAAGTTTGTAAGAGCAATATTTAAAAATTGTCCTCATTTTTAGGCCTTTGTTCCCCTTTTATTTATGGCTTTGTCCAGTTTTCTTGCTCTAAGAGGTTGAGAGGTATGGTTCATACCCATTTCCCCTCCCCAGCTTTCTAGGGGCCAAATGTTTATTCAAACTGTGGTCATCCAGGTCCTAGTCGGAGCTTTACCCCTCTGCATTTCAGTGGATGACATGAGATTGTGGGTGTTTTTGAATAATGTTAAAGATTGGTATGGTTTGGAGCACTAGTTCAGATTAAAGTCACCCATTGCAGTGGCAAGTGAGTCCTCCGTGTGAGAGGGTATACAGTGTTATCCATTTTTTTAGCGTAATGGCAAATGGGTTGGTTGTAGATCTTTTAATCCCCCATACACTAAAATGACGTTTACTGCTGTGAACCAGAACCTAGTCGGTAGTCGCCCTAACAGGGTACTGACCACTTGCTCGCCCCACAGGCGATAGAATTCAAGACCCTCTCTTAAGATAGTCGCTGTACCAAAACTGCAGGCACAGTTAAGCTGTACCCACCAGCAGGACAACTATAGTAAAAGAACTGATAAGGTACTGACCACTTGCTCGCCCCAGGAAAACCTCAGACACTAATGCTCTAGCTCAGCACATAAAAAAGCATGAAGATCATGCGTTCTGTTTTAGAGTGCTAGAAGTAATACCACAGAACCTCAGAGGAAGTGATGCTAGTAATAGTCTTGCATTAGCTGAATTAAAGTGGATTCTGAGATTTAATGCACACAACCATCCTGGCTTAAACACTTTGGTGTCTATCAAACCTATTCTGAATAGTAGAAAACGTTAATAAGATGATTTTCTGCATGTTATGAGTTTATTACCTTAGCTTTTTAGCTATAGTTTTGATTTATTATGTCTTAATCTAATAATTTTCATAGCTATTTTACTGTGCATTAACATTTATATGTTTCAAAAAAATTTCTATTCTGATATATATTTGAATACTCATACAGCAACTTAATATTTATAGATTTCTAAGTAACTCTTTATGTAGTTTCACTCTTATACCTTAATCAAATATCAATTTATGATAAACCAGGGAACTTTTTAGATTTTTTAGACTTCTTAGTCTTTTTTAATATGTAAATAGATTATTAAATTATTAAATAGACAAATGACTTAGTATCTAATTAAATTTATTACTAAATAATTTAGAGATATACTTAATTGATTGGCTGTTTAGTTTTTGTTGTTGTTCATTTCAGTACTTGATTAATGTGCTATTCAGTTTTAAAATTATTATTTTTTATATATACATTTTTCACACTTATTCACTTAAATCAATATTAAAATATTAATTTATTTATATATAGTATATATTTAGTACATTCTATATACATACGTATAGGTATATATACTTTTAGGTAGATATATTCATGCATAGCTTAAATAATAGCTGTTTGTATGGTTACCCTATACATTTATTACTCACAATATATATTATACACATTTTACTATATTTAGAGTGTCCATTCATCATTTAGCAGGTGATGAATATTTGTTAAATAGGCGCAAATAATGTAGTGTGTGTGTTTTTTGTGTAACACTCCTTTATTCATGATTTATTATATATTTTTTGAAGTGTTTTTTACGCTAGGTTTCAACGCTCTATTTTTTCAAGTTTGCGTTGAATATTAATGCTCTCGTAATTTCATAGCATTACTTTAGAAGTGTCTTATTTGATTTTGACACAATCTTAAAATATGCGCTTTTAGCGTATACTTGCATATTTACCGAATGTCTATGAAATACTGTATCTTGTTTTGTTTTATTCTTTATTCCAGGTTCGAGCTGAAATTACGTTTGAGCTTTTGTTATTTCATTTTATACATAAGTAGGTTTTTTATATTTTATGGCTCAACATATTTAGTAATATGTTTGGGAATACACATTTTTTACAGTTTATGGCTTAATACAATTAGCCTATGTCATCATTTGTCTGTTTGGGCGTTTGTTTTTACACACTATAGAAATGTATGTTGTTTTTAATCATGGTTTCTTTAAATTCTTAATGAATCAATTAATTAGTCATTAAATTAATGTCTTGGCTAATTGTTTTATTATTTAAAGTAAGTCAGTGGGTGTAATTGTTATCTGAAGAAGCGTGGTTGCATCCACGTGAAAGCGCTTATCCCACTTGTCAAATAAAAGGTCTATTTCATTTTATTTTATCGTTACAAGTTTCACTGGATTAATTATTTGGTTGGAGAAATTGTTACTTGTTGTTTCGTGGAGAGATCAGTTTCTGTTTCTATACGTTCAGATTAAAGTCACCCAGTGCAGTGGCAAGCGAGTCCTCCGTGTGAGAGGGTATACAGTGTTATCCATTTTTTTTTTTAGCATAATGGCAAATGGGTTGGTTGTAGATCTTTTAATCCCCTATACACTAAAATGACGTTTACTGCTGTGAACCAGAACCTAGTCGGTAGTCGCCCTAACAGGGTACTGACCACTTGCTCGCCCCACAGGCGATAGAATTCAAGACCCTCTCTTAAGATAGTCGCTGTACCAAAACTGCAGGCACAGTTAAGCTGTACCCACCAGCAGGACAACTATAGTAAAAGAACTGATAAGGTACTGACCACTTGCTCGCCCCACAGGCGATAGAATTCAGGACCCTCTCTTAAGATAGTCGCTGTACCAAAACTGCAGGCACAGTTAAGCTGTACCCTCCAGCAGGACAACTATAGTAAAAGAACTGATAAGGTACTGACCACTTGCTCGCCCCACAGGCGATAGAATTCAAGACCCTCTCTTAAGATAGTCGCTGTACCAAAACTGCAGGCACAGTTAAGCTGTACCCACCAGCAGGACAACTATAGTAAAAGAACTGATAAGGTCAATACTTCTGAAATAGTTCCACACAGAATAAAGTTTAACAAATACTGTTACGACTAGCGTACTGGGTTCAGTACACGGCAGTAAACTACCCCACCAAACCCACAACTTATTAATCTTCCCTGAACATTACTTCATTTAAAATATCAAGTTCTCACTTACAAGAATAATCAGTGAGTTGAATATAACTGGTGACACAGCTTACCATATTTTCCTGCCTTATTCTCTGGCGCCTTAGTCTGGAGCTAAATAAAATCAACTCCTCCCTTAACTTCTGACGTATGCGAGGTTATTAATCCTCCATGCTTGCACCGCCATGTTTGATTTACTGCTGTGAACCAGAACCTAGTCGGTAGTCGCCCTAACAGGGTATGTAATTCCAGCATTTTTCAGTGCATATCTCTGTAAATATCTCTTGATAAACAGAAGGACTAATAACTATTAGATTTGTACAGTCTGTCTACTTCAGAATGGTAGCGCTAGTCACACTGTCCTAGTTAAACAACTTAAAGCATTTTTTATTGTATATAGCCGTAGACATAGCTTGGCGACTAAAATACAACTCTATAGCTGTTACGTTTGTGTATTTTTACCATTTCAGAGTGGTCGCCCAAGTCAAACTGTGATAGTACGCTAAACGCACTGTCCTATGCACGCTCAGCTTCTGAGCATTGTTGTACTGTGCATGGTGTTATACTAGTTTGTTGGTTAATTTTCTGATATATGGCGTCTGCTAAACGCACTAGTTCAGAAACGCGCTACTACTGAGCACTGTTGAACTACGAACAGAGTTGTTTGTAGATGGTTATTTTTTCCCTCCTACTAGGGAATTTCACTTTGAATAGTAGCTGTACTGTTTAGCGTGGGGTTGTTACTACTTCCCTGTTTTGCTTTACTCTAGTTACTAATTTACGGAGTGGCAGTTTGTTTATTCATGCAATGTTTTATTACTTGTACTCCAACTAAAATAGAAGCAACATAGAATAATGAACTAGTGAAAATTCAAGTCTGTGCTTTAACATTACATTTGTCGTGCTTGAACTAAAGAACATGGATACAAGATAAGAAGACTCCTAACTATAGCATTGTATATATGTTGTATCTCCTTTTAGGTACTGACCACTTGCTCGCCCCACAGGCGATAGAATTCAAGACCCTCTCTTAAGATGGTCGCTGTACCAAAACTGCAGGCACAGTTAAGCTGTACCCACCAGCAGGACAACTATAGTAAAAGAACTGATAAGGTCAATACTTCTGAAATAGTTCCACACAGAATAAAGTTTAACAAATACTGTTACGACTAGCGTACTGGGTTCAGTACAAGGCAGTAAACTACCCCACCAAACCCACAACTTATTAATCTTCCCTGAACATTACTTCATTTAAAATATCAAGTTCTCACTTACAAGAATAATCAGTGAGTTGAATATAACTGGTGACACAGCTTACCATATTTTCCTGCCTTATTCTCTGGTGCCTTAGTCTGGAGCTAAATAAAACCCCGCTCCGCTCGCCCTCGCTCCGTGCCCCACCCAGCCCCCATATCCCACCCGCCCCCAGTATGCCTACATTTATACCTAAATAACCACACCCCTTCCTCTCTCTCCAGCCATACAAAATCACCTGCAAGAGTCCTCCCACTCCTCCTACCATTTCCTCCATCCAACCCTCTATATAGCCTCTTAAACCCAAAGCTCCATTACCCTAAGAAAATGAACTCCACCACACCCACTATAACTAAATCAATGCTAAAAACCATAACACTTACCCTACCACTGTGTACCGTACTCTACCTACTAACTAAATATGAAGGTCAGCCTTACTCAGGCTACTACTACCCCAGATACCAAACTAATACCTCCCCATCCCTGAGAAGTGCTACACATTGTACACTCAGTTTGACCAGTCAAATACCACTGTCAAACTATCACTACCCGCATAAACTCAAACCAATGCACCCCAAATCCAAACATGAATATAAACTACTATTTAAACTTATGAGACTATTAGACTTTCTAAGAAAAAACATAACTAAAGATGTGGATATCCACCCCAACCCATGCCCCATGTCAACACCAAGCTCGAACACCTCACCACCTTCCCAGAGCACATCCAACTCCCTCCAAATGTACCACTTAAATATAAGAAGTCTAAATAATAAGATACATAACTTACATGCTCTAATAGTAATGTACCTCCCAGAAATAATGTGCTTAACAGAAACCTGGCTAAAACCAGGGACCAAAGATAATGAGATTATCCCACCTGGCTACAATATACACAGAGTTGATCAATTAAACAAAAAGGGTGGTGTATTTGCTGTGCTCTACAAAAGCACACTAAATGTCACTATCAACCCCATTCAGCCACCCCAGATCTCCAACGCCGAAATACTAGCACTAAAAGTACAACTAAATAAGGAAAAAAAAATTAATCTAATTGTGACCTATATCCCCCCCGGAAAAACGCCGAAACAATTGAGAACCTTCTTAGCTGGCTATCAAATAATTACCCTCAAGAAACTATTATGCTAGGTGATGTTAACATGGACTGGAACCAATGTTCCTCCGAGTTAAACTCCACACCAATAAATCTCCATGGATTCCAACAGACCATATCTTCCTCTACCAGAATAGGTAATAATAAACAAAAAGAGAGTATCCTAGATTGGATCCTTATAAACAGTCAACATCATAACTATGCATCTGGGACCCTTCCAAATGACCTTAGTGACCACCTCATCACCTACGTAAAGAAAAACAAGAACTCTAATCAGCCCATGTACAGGTCGGTTAGAAACAGGAAACGCTTTGACCTCATAAAATTTCAGACAGAACTTAAATCCTACAACTGGGCATCCCTTAAGTATCTCCCCCTAGAGGAGGCAGTATTAAATTTTAATACTACATTTCTAGTAATACTTGAGTCTCACGCCCCAAAAAGATTAATCAGAATTAAAACAAATATAGCACCCTGGCTAACAAAAGACACCAAATCCCTAATTAAACTTAGAAACAAAACCTGGGATAAATGGCGCACAACCAAGTCTCCCCTCGACCGCATTAAATTTCAACAGCAAAGAAATGTGACCAAAAAAGCTGTATCCCTTGACAAAAAAAACTATTATTGTCAACTACAATACAAACACCAAAACAATCCCCAAAAATTCTGGGCCAGTTTAAACAATCTCCTCCATCCAGGTAAAAGCTCAACTCCTACCCCAGGAAAAACTATCTGATAAAATCCCAGAAGTAGCAGCTAATTCCTTTAATACCTTCTTCACTGACACTATACAATCCCTAGGTAACCAACTATCAGCTACCAACTCCCCTTCAACAGATGTCACCCTAAAGTCCATACCCACCTTTAAATTTCAACCTGTCCCTACTGCCTATATACGCTCTCTACTGAAGAAACTAAAACCAACTACTCTCTCCGCAGACCTTCTCCCAGCCGAATACTTACAAAACGCTGCTGATGTCATAGCTTACCCCATCTCTATACTCATCAATCGTACCATGACTGAAGCCAAAATCCCCTCAATATGGAAAATATCCTATGTAATACCACTCCATAAAGGTAGCTCATCAACGAAATTGTCAAATTATAGGCCCATAGCTATATTGTCACCATTTGCCAAAATCATGGAAAAGTGTGTACACAGACAACTTCTTTACTATCTTATCCAGAACAACCTACTTACCAGTTCTCAACATGTCTTTAGACCACACCATAGTACAACCACTGCCCTTCTCTCTTTTACTGACACAATTAACCACAACCGGAATAAGAAAAAAATATAGTCAGCTCTCTTTCTGGACCTATCAAAGGCCTTTGATATGGTGAACCACCAACTACTTCATAATACCCTAAAAAATCTCCATTTAGACATCCAAACTCTAGAGTGGTTTCATGCCTATCTCTCGGAGAGGCAACAAGCTGTACTCTGGCAGAATAAGCTCTCTAGCCTCCTATCTAATACCATAGGGGTTCCTCAAGGTTCCATATTGGGACCTCTCTTTTCAGTCTTCATAAATTACCTCTACAAAGCCATCCCTGACGCCACCTGTATTCAATACGCAGACGACTTGACATTTAGCTCTGATTCATCTCCAGTTAATCTGTTATCAAAAACACAATCCTGTTTCACGGCAGTAGAGAATTGGCTATTGGGACGTCAACTTATTCTTAATCCAAACAAAACCGAATTGTTAATCTTCTACCCCACACATAAGATCATACCCACACCCTTTTCTATTCAATCCAAAAATGGGACAATTATCTCCCCAGACTCCTACACTAAACTACTGGGAGTTACCATTGACAATAAACTTAGATTTGATATCCATATCAATCAGACTATTAAAACCGTTAATAAAAAACTTGGGTCACTCTATCGAATAAAATCCTTTCTTACTCCAATCGCAAAAATGGCCACTGCCCGCTCTCATCTCCTCTCTACCCTCCTATATGCCTCCCCTATCCTTACAAACCTTAACATATCTGAAGTAAATAAACTATCATGTTGTTATAATCATATTGCCAGATTTGCAACTGGCATGCCTTACAGAACCCATCATTGTATCAACCTACAAAGTCTGGATTGGATAGAATTCCCAAACCTTCTCCAGCAGAACCAACTCATAGTAGCATTTAAAATTCTTAAACAATCTGACAAAACCCCTGCACTGAAAAACCTAATCAAACCTTACAACAATTTCAATAGTTTACGCTCCTCAAACAAGCTACTAGCTCAAACAGTAAAATCCAACAATGCAGGGGGTGACGCTCTCTTTGCCAATGCAATCGGAAAAATATGGAACTCCCTTCCACCCAGCCTCACCATCATTCCCTCCATTAAACTTTTCAAAAATAGGTTAACTCACCATCTCAAGACACATTGGCTTTGTCAATGCAAAAGTCCAGACTGACTCCACCTAAACTAGTAATCTTCTTCCTTTACCAGGTCTAACCTTATTAACCTTTACCTCTCTCTCATCTGATTCCTCCTTATCACCTCTTCCATGTAAATCTCTTTTCTTTTCTTCTTAAACTAAAATCCTATCAAACTATCCTAAATGGTCAACCTAAAAAGAGAAAAAGAGAAAAAGAATGCTATAATATGTGTCTGTAACATTTTATATATACTTGGAGTAGTGTACTTAAATACTTTATAATGTCTCCTCTTTTTTGTTTAAACTACCAAAGGAGAACAATCTGTATTCTATTAACATATATTTTACCTATTTGTCAATGTTGGAGCTTTTCTCCCCGGGCCTCCGCTGAAAATGGACATGTATCCAGTCGGACCTTCCTGGTCAACAAATGTAAAATAAATAAATAAATTTTCTTAAAATGTTTGTTATGCAGTTTTTCTCCCACTTCAGCTACCCAATCATTTGGTTGTAATTATCTAATGGCTCCATGTCGATGCTTCTTGGGTTGCTGCCCTGAAAATGTTCTAAATGTAAACTGACTAGTGAAAAGCAGTTTGCTAAGGAAATTCATTCTTTGTTAAATATTAAGGCTCTAGTGCTCTATTAATGTTTATTTTGGTGGACAAAAACTTTCCAAAGTTACTCTGTCACGTCCTCATAACCATAATACCCAGTATCTTTCTTCTCCGTTTTCTGTGTCTTCCTGCCACTAAACACAATTCAGCTGGATTCTAGATGGACCCAAGCTACTGCTCTGGGGAAAATGAAAAATTTGCTTTGTTTCCATCTAATTCATGATTTGTTTGGAAGTGTTCTATTCGGTGCATTTTACTTTATTTCAGAATTCATTTTGCTTTAGTTCCTCCTGCCTTTATTGTATTTTCACCTTACCATTTTGCTGCGACTGTTTTTTCCAGTGTTTTAATCTTTTCTCACTGACTTACCTTATTCTTCTAAGCACTCAGCTTGCTCATTGAAACTTGTGTTGCCAAGCACAGCAGTTATTTATTGCTTGGGTCCCCAGCACTTGTCCAAGTCCTGTGATGTTTGTGCAAAACTTTTAAGTCCAATGAAGAAAACGGCTTTATATCCATTTTTTAAGAACACCAGGTTAAAGAAAATGTCTTGGTAACTTTTCTTTTTCTTGTGTGTGTGAAGGCAGGCAGAGTGGAGTCTCCACCCTGTCTTCTTAGTTCTCTGCTGAAGCCTTGCTTTTCTAGGTCTTTTTCTCCCTTCTAAGAAATGTTTTTGATAAACTGGCCAAGACTGTTAAGCAGTCTGCCATTAAAACTAATCCCATTGAATATTGTTACTATTGTAAAGTTAAAAAATCAATAACAAGCAAAGGCAGCACCAAAGGGTGAAGAATCCTGTGGTTAAAATCAAATATTGCAGAGCCACAAACGAAAACAGCATCCACAGGAATCAAGCAAGACGTAACAATTCCAAAACTTCAATGGTTAAGGATAAAAAGTAAAACGCGGACCAATATCACAGCCCAGTTTTATTAAAAGTAAGCGCTTTCACCATTCGGCTTCATCAGACAATAGTAAAATAATTAACAGTCTTTTAAATGGTGTACTAACGCATCTCATTGGTTGTAAATGTAGAAACGTCACTGAACAATGTACATACAAATAAAACATTTATGTATTAAAACTAATTCATGCAAAGACTATTGTCAGAAATACAATATATAACCTTGCTTAATAGCTAAAAAAGGGGCATATATCTATTACGATCAAATACTACAAATGAATCTTAAAAACGCTGCAGAATAAGCTAAACATGAAGGCAACTGAGCATAAAAACATAACATAAGTAAATAAATACCTAACACAAACGTTAAAAGACCATCAGAAATACATAAATCAATACAAAAGCATCCTATAAATCTGATGGGATATTGGAGCATCAAAAAATCAAAAACATCAATTATAGACAGAATAATATATTATATATTTTACATCTTATTTAAAACATGGCAGAGTAGCATGGAAAAACACTAATAATGATAGTCAATGGGGTGCCATTAAGTGATGACTTTTAACCCTTCTTTTTCGTAATATAGGTTTGAGAGAAGCTTTATCGTTAAGTCCAGGTTCCCTATCGGCTTGGCACCTAATAATCCATCTCAATTCATTTTCCTCAGTTAGGGTCTCAATATCACCTCCCCGTGAATTACAACTAATAACTTGTATAACTAAAAACATAAAAGTGTGGCTGGGACCTTTGTCCTTATTATGCTTAGCTAAAGCATTCGTGTGGGAACCCACACGAATATGATACACATGTTCTCTTATGCGTTCCCTGAGCTTTCTGTTGGTTTTTCCTATATAGAAAGACTCACAGGAAACACACTTGGCCAAATATACTACATTCTCACTCTGACAATTCGTATCAGTGTGAAAAGAGTACATATCGCCAGTAACTGGATGGATGAAAGAGAGACTTTCATCTATATAAACACACTGTTTACATTTCCTACAGGGCAAGGTGTTAACTGTGTTAGAAGAAATTTCAGTAAGGGACTTGTTCAATCTACATTGACAAAGAATTTGCTTCAAATTCTTCCTATTTTTAAAAACATACCTTGGTTTCAATCCTACTATTTTGCTAATATGTTCGTCTAGTAATAATACATCCCAATGCTTAGCAAATACTTCTTTAACCTTTGCTATATCAGAAGTGTAAAACAGTGGCACTTTAAACAGTGCAGCATTATCAGGACTCTTCTCCTTATTTTCCATTGAAATACCTTCAGAAAAATAAGGTTTCGCTTTTGTAGTTCTAAGAACATGTGTGATGTTAATGGCTGCATCGACCTCATATGGTCTATAGCGTCTATCAAGTAACCTTTCTTTAAGGTTCGCAATTTCTATGGTATAACCCTCGTGGGTGGGATTAAGTCTGGAGGCCCTTATGGCCTGACCCCTTGCCACATTTACAGAGACAAAGGGGGGGTGCATGCTGTCCCTGTAAAGGAGAGTGTTCCTGTAACATGCTTTTCGATGTATAG
This sequence comes from Protopterus annectens, assembly GCF_019279795.1. Lineage (NCBI taxonomy): Eukaryota > Metazoa > Chordata > Ceratodontiformes > Protopteridae > Protopterus > Protopterus annectens. The sequence continues at coordinate 189,339,372 of NC_056728.1, read as the reverse complement.
ATGTATTCAAAAGTCCACTATCAAGTCTAGTTATATCCACATCAAGAAAAGAAATACTATTCTTAAAATAATTCATAGTAAAACTAAGAAAACTGGTCAGATCATTAACGACTGTGACAAAGTCTAAAAGTTCTAATTCCGTCCCAAACCAAAAGAAAAAAAGATTGTCAACAAAACGTCTATAGAATGGGACATTACGTCGAAAGTCAGTTAAAGGAAAGAGTTGTTCTTCCTCCCATCTGGCCATCACTAAGTTGGTGTAGCTATTGGCACACGAGGTGCCCATAGCTACGCCGTCATTCTGCCAATAGATCTCATCATTAAACATGAACACATTATTCTGCAGAACTGTCTCTAAAAACAGAGTAAGCTGATCTATATCTTTAGGTGTTAGGTCAGAGTATTCGGTCAAGTATTTATGTACCATCAGGACACCTAAGTCATTAGGTATCACTGTGAATAGACTCTTAACGTCCATGGTGACAAGGAAATAAGGTTTATCATCAGATAACTCCCTGGTAAAAGTGTACAGCTCAAGGAGAAATTGCTTACTATCTTTTAGAATGATAGAATTGGTGTCAGCTATCGACCTAAGAAAATGTTCAAGGTAGAGTGACATGGGCTCAGTGACCCAGCCTCTACCTGCTACGATGGGGCGCATTGGTGGTTTCTCCATAGACTTATGAACCTTAGGAAGGCCCTGTATAGCTGGTAATAAGGGGCTTATTGACTCTTAGGAATCTAAATAAGTCATGGTCTATGTCTTGACTTTTAACTAAATCATCTAACATGTCATATATCCTGAAAATTTTATTCATGGCATCCTCTAACTCAATTCTAGAATAAAAAGAACCTTCATTTAGCATCTGCATCATGCTATCAAGATAGTCATCTACATTCATAATGACATTTGGACCTCCCTTATCAGCAGGGTGAATGACAATCGAAGAATCCTTAGTGAGGTCAGACAAAGATTTTCTCTGTTGAAAAGTTAAATTATGTTTCCCTGTTTACCACTGTCCATCTTATTTGAATAACTTTTGAATACATCTATACATCGAAAAGCATGTTACAGGAACACTCTCCTTTACAGGGACAGCATGCACCCCCCCTTTGTCTTTGGAAATGTGGCAAGGGGTCAGGCCATAAGGGCCTCCAGACTTAATCCCACCCACGAGGGTTATACCATAGAAATTGTGAACTTTAAAGAAAGGTTACTTGATAGACGCTATAGACCATATGAGGTAGATGCAGCCATTAACATCACGCGTGCTCTTAGAACTACAAAAGCGAAACCTTATTTTTCTGAAGGTATTTCAATGGAGAATGAGAAGAGTTCTGATAATGCTGCACTGTTTAAAGTGCCACTGTTTTACACTTCTGATATAGCAAAGGTTAAAGAAGTATTTGCTAAGCATTGGGATGTATTATTACTAGACGAACATATTAGCAAAATAGTAGGATTGAAACCAAGGTATGTTTTTAAAAATAGGAAAAATTTGAAGCAAATTCTTTGTCAACGTAGATTGAACAAGTCCCTTACTGAAATTTCTTCTAACACAGTTAACACCTTGCCCTGTAGGAAATGTAAACAGTGTGTTTATATAGATGAAAGTGTCTCTTTCATCCATCCAGTTACTGGCGATATGTACTCTTTTCACACTGATACGAATTGTCAGAGTGAGAATGTAGTATATTTGGCCAAGTGCGTTTCCTGTGAGTCTTTCTATATAGGAAAAACCAATAGAAAGCTCAGGGAACGCATAAGAGAACGTGTATCATATTCGTGTGGGTTCCCACACGAATGCTTTAGCTAAGCATAATAAGGACAAAGGTCCCAGCCACACTTTTATGTTTTTAGTTATACAAGTTATTAGTTGTAATTCACGGGGAGGTGATATTGAGACCCTAACTGAGGAAAATGAATTGAGATGGATTATTAGGTGCCAAGCCGATAGGGAACCTGGACTTGACGATAAAGCTTCTCTCAAACCTATATTACGAAAAAGAAGGGTTAAAGTTATCACTTAATGGCACCCCATTGACTATCATTATTAGTGTTTTTTCATGCTACTCTGCCATGTTTTAAATAAAGATGCAAAATATATAATATATTATTCTGTCTATAATTGATGTTTTTGATTTTTTGATGCTCCAATATCCCATCAGATTTATAGGAAGCTTTTGTATTGATTTATGTATTTCTGATGGTCTTTTAACGTTTGTGTTAGGTATTTATTTACTTATGTTTTTATGCTCAGTTGCCTTCATGTTTAGCTTATTCTGCAGCGTTTTTAAGATTCATTTGTAGTGTTTGATCGTAATAGATATATGCCCCTTTTTTAGCTATTAAGCAAGGTTATATATTGTATTTTTGACAATAGTCTTTGCATGAATTAGTTTTAATACATAAATGTTTTAGATTATTTGTATGTACATTGTTCAGTGACGTTTCTACATTTACAACCAATGAGATGCATTAGTACACTATTTAAAAGACTGTTAATTATTTTACTATTGTCTGATGAAGCCGAATGGTGAAAGCGCTTACTTTTAATAAAACTGGGCTGTGATATTAGTCTGCGTTTTACTTTTTATCCTTAACCATTGAAGTTTTGGAATTGTTACATCTTGCTTGATTCCTGTGGATGCTGTTTTCGTTTGTGGCTCTGCACTATTGTAAAGTTGCTAAAATAATAGGAATTGTGTTGTCCTATCATTTCACAAAATTAATGCCATCTGAAACTAAAATCTATGACTTCAGTGATTTGCTAGAAGAGAATAATTTAATTTGTATGAGGAACATACCAAAAATATGAGACAAAATCTGAACATACTGTGAAAATATGGACAGGTGAGAGGCATGGATCAAACAACATTCTTTTTTTCACAGGTACTGGTATTTATACTGGAGTGAAGTAATATTCACCCCACTTTTTTTTCTCATCCTTGAGTGTTTGTGTCATGTTCGGAGTCAGGTCCTGGTTCTCCTAACCTGTCTGTGTAACCGTTTTCAGTGGCCTTCTATTTGACTTTTAAAATGATGCCGTCTTATGATAGAGAGTACATATTCTCTGAACATTCCAGAAAAAGAGAAGCAGACTCTTCACAGTCATCCCTTTAGAAGATAATGTCATACTAATCAGTTTTCCTCCTCCTCTTCCCTTCAAAAACCAAAGGTTTGGTGAAGATGTCCTTCCTTATCAGTGTTGCAGCCGACACCATTTTCCCCAGTCTTTCTTGCCGCACGGCGCCCGAAGCAGAAGCTGTTCAAGTGCCGGTCGGTCAGATCCAGAGATTTCAGAGTACCGAAGACTTCTAAAAAGCTAAGTACCCCGTTGGGGACTCTTTCTTGCCTCAGCCGATGTCAGACAAAGTAAATAATTGTTTAACTTGTGGGAAACAAATACCTCATAAGGATTTCCACTCTTACTGCCTTCCTTGCTTAGGCCCAGACCACGACGTATCAGCTTGTTTAGCCTGTGCTTCCTTCAACCGATGGACTCTTAGACGTCGGTCGGAGTTTGCAGAAGAGTTTTTTGGCTCCACTTTTGCATATAAAATGCCGTCGGAGACTCCGACTACACATTTAGCTAAAAAATGCAAAGAAAAGGACCGACACTCGCGGCCTGTGGTTTCGGCTGAAACCACGGTTAGGCCTACCGCGAGTGTCTCTGTTTCGGCTGAAACAGAGACCTCGGTTCTCCCTTCGGCCGAAAGCATGCCTCCGATAACCGAGGCCACACAGGCCATGGCTGAGTCGGCTACAGAAATTCCTGCTGAAGTAGCAGGCACACGAGTTGTCTGACACTATTTCATTGGACATCTCTACTCCTGCACGTGGGGCAGCTAGACCCCCTGCTTCTATGTCTAGCAAGGCCTTTTCCAGGGCTAAAGCAGCCAAACTTTCCAAGGCCTTACCTTCAAAAGCTCCCTCTCACAGGCCTACCTCAAGTTCCCAGATTCTCAGCCTTGCTGAGGACCTTATTTCTCTGATCAGGGGAACCCATCCTCACCCAGACAGGGCCTCACAACCCCCTCCTGAAAAGAGGCCTAGGACTGAACCCCCTGAATCTCTGTCCTCTGACTACTCCTCGCATGGTTCAGATGTATCGGACCATCAGGAAGGCCCGTACTCACCTTATGAGGATTCTGATGCAGAAGACTCCATTCCTTCTGCCTCACCTCCAGAAGAATTTTCTTTTGGGGAAACCCTACACTCAATGAGGGAACACTTCCAATGGCAGGGTCAGGATTTTTCTGATTCTAGGAAAAGGCTAAGGACTTTTTTACACTTACCACAGCATAGGCCTTTAGCCATTCCACCTGTACTATCAGTTGTTGATGATGCATACAATGATGCCAGTACTGCCCCTGATTCTCTTCCCTCGGCCCCTGCAAAGCCTGACAGATACTACAGGGTCCCGGATTCTCACTACCACTTGTATAAGGCTCATGCTGCAGACCCAGAAACCATTTCTCAGGGCCCTAAAGGTGTTGCAGCTGCCTCTGCCAAAAACCCACTACCATCTGAAAGAGAATCTAGAGCATTAGAGAGATGGGGTAAAAAGATTTATACATCTGCTACTCTTTCTGCCAGGGCTTTAAACTGTCAATTTCACATGATACAGTACCAGGAATTTTTGTTAGATCAGCTGAATAAAAAGCTGGCCTCTCCTGAACCTTTAGACCGTAAGTCCCTTCAGGATTTGGTACACAATTCTCAGCAGGTCTGTAATCATTTCTTAAAATGTAATAGAAATGTAGCTCAAAACAACCGATAATCCAAAAAACAGCAGGATCAGATTGCCCCAACACACTCGAAGCCGGAATATCAACATACACAGTTTATTAGCATAAAATCACATATAAAAATACTCAAATGCTATAGTGGTTAAGCGCTTTCATCTGTCTCCACACAGATTTCATCAGAACCAATAAGGCTCCTGCATTCCATTCATTTTATACCATTTCTAGCGCCAAAAATCTTAAAACAGCAATGTACATTCAAATACATGACTTAATATACTATTATATACAATATATAAAAATTTTATATATAACCATTTAATATTTTTAATATTTAAATATTAAAACCCCTAATGGTATGTTAGAACTACACCATACCAGTACAATATTAAAAATTACTAATTACTAATAGTGTCTGATATAAAACTACTCCTTACTTCTAATAACTGTCTGAAAGACTGTTGTATGCCTTATACCTCTACACAAGATATGAATATCACACAGTATTATTATACAGTATTATTATACTTCCTAATTGGGAATATAAAGAAACTACTACCATATAATGTCCATAATTCCGATAATAAATACACTGAAAAATACATATATTCTGTATTATTATGCATTGTACTGAAGGGCATAATAAACATTTTCTGCTGTATAGTACCCTATTAATTCTCAACCCAACACTAAAAAAGGTTTCAAACTAATAAAATCATTGATGCCTGGTGATGTTGTTGCATCTGTACATATTTGCCATTTACTTTCTAACCATGCCAAGTATGTCTTCCAATTTCCTCCTCTGTCACTAATCTCCACTTGGTCAATAATGGCGAAAGTAAAATTGTGGTCTGTCCCCTTGTCCAAAATGTGTCTGGATAATGCATTCTTTAAATCTCCCTTTTTTATCCTGTACGTGTGTTCGTATATATGTGTCTTCATCTTCCTCTCCGTTTTACCTATATAAAACGCCGAGCATTTTGTACAGGTAGCTATATAAACGATACGTTGGGAGTTGCAATTTCCATTTTTGCATATTACCTTGGTATTCATGATATTACCTAACCTGATTTTTTGTGTAGTATTAATGTAGGTACATTGTTTGCAAAAACCACATTTTCTGGTACCCTTCATTCTCATTTCTCTTGTTCCTCTCATTCCACATTCCATTAACCTTTTTATATTGTTACCAGTCTTATAAACTGTACATATCTCACTTCCCACTATATTTCCAATGGGACCCATAGTAGTAATCAACGTCCAATGTTTTTTGAGGATTTCTGTAATAAAACTGACATATGGGTTAAATCTTAACACACATACTTTTTTATCCCAATCCTTGCTTGCATGTCTCTGTGATACAATACTGTTACCCAACAAGGGTTTGTATTTTTGTCCCCATTGTGTTTTTACATAAGTAGTTATATTTTCCAGCAGCTTTTTAGGATATCCTCTATCCATAAATAATTTAGTGACAGTATCTAGTTCATTATTCATCACTTCAAGGGTGGATGACATTCTCGCTGCTCTTATACACTGGCCCTTCACTATGTTTTTAAATATATGAGGTGGATGGCAGCTACTAAAATGAATGTAATCATTAGAAAAAGTGGGTTTCCTGTATAATCTAGAAGTAAACCCTGTACCAGTGTTGCCTATCCACGTATCCAAGTATGCAATACCTATTTTGTCAAATTGACACGTAAATCTCAAAAAATATGTGGTGTTGTTAAGATATTCTATAAAAATAGGGATCGTATCTATAGGTCCAGTCCAAATGATGAACACGTCATCCAAAAATCTGGTATATAACCTGATATACTTGAAAAATTCACTGGGGAATACATGTTGGTTCTCCCACTCGAGCATGACCATGTTAGCAAATATGGGAGCACAAGACGCTCCCATGGCCACCCCTCGAGATTGTCTAAAAAATTCCCCTTGATGTACTATATAATTGTGTTCTAGAACTAGGCCCATCATGTCCATAATAAGATTAACTCTATCCGAACTGCTTCCCAAATATTTATTTAAACTGCTGTGAAAATATTCTAATCCCGTGGAAACAGGTATGCTAGAGAATAAATCCTGAACATCTATAGTGAGGAAAGTCAAATTCTCATCCCAAACATCTGTCGTAAGTTTACTCAGAAAGTCCCAGGAATCCTTAACCAAATTATCAACTTTAGTGTAAATTTGCTTGGTCCAATGATCAATGGTGGTCCCTATCTTAAAAGTTTTGGACTTGGATCCTGAAATGATAGGTCTGAAAGGTGGTTTTAACTGATTTTTATGAATCTTAGGGATTCCTATAATGTGGGCCATAATCGGATATTCGGTTCTTAGATAGTCATATAATTCAGTAGTAATACGATTATCCAGCAAATATTCTTCTATCACAAGGTCTATACGTCTATATCCGATGTTAATTTGATTTTGTGAGACCTGTTCATAATTGCCTGATTCGTAAAGTATGTTGTTAATTTCATTATAATATTGTTGACTATCGAATATCACTATCCCACCTCCCTTGTCAGGTTTCATTATTCTAATTTCATTATTCATAATAAGTTCTCTCATACACCTCCTTTCTCCTTCAGTCAGGTTGTCTATTTGCACATATTTGTCACCTGTATTGTCACTAATTTCTTTGTATAAGCGATACATATCACTGCAAACCATTTTCTCATATATCGCTACCTGTGTGTTCATAATCGGAACATATGTACTTTTTTTCACTAAAGGTGATCTATGTTTACCAATGTGGGTCTTATTAGAATCATCGTTAAATTGAATGGCAAGGTTCAACCTTCTACAAAAAAACTTAATTTCTTTAATGAGATCGAATAAATCAAACCTGACAGTAGGAATGTACTTCATACCCTTACTGAAAAGGGATATAAAATCATCAGTAACATGGGTATCCGTATAGTTATACACGTTGAACCCCTGGTGACTTTTTATACTAGGCCCTTTCTCATTACCCACCTCCTTCATAAACATGTCAACTGAACTAGTTTCAGGTTGTGGCAAGTGTGGAGAATCTTTGTCTATATCATCAGTGTGACCTGGACCAGGGGAATTTGCTATAGGGTATTCATTACTACCATTTAGTATCTCCTTTGCTGTTTCTTTGGGGCTGGAAAGTAACGGCCCCCTTGAAAATTTTCCTCATCATTACCCCGCATGTACCTCTTCCTACCTCTAGTATGTACCACCTCAAACGTATCTTCATCCTCTCTTTCATAATGCGGCCAGACATATGCCCTTTCATTTCTATATGAATCCATGTCTCATTCTATTTTATGCAATTTCCTTTCATAAACATTTTTTACTTTCATTCTAGCTTGATGAAACTGGTTGGAATAACAATCATACCATCTCTCAAACATTTCATCATGTATAATTAATTCATTCAAATTCCCAACCTCTTGTAATAATTCATTGACTTTCTGCTCATTGTATTTCATTAGGCCTTTTATGTATGTGAACCCAAATTCATCAAACATTTTATTAAAATCAGACACTATATTTGAATTATACTTAATGCCTAGTGGTAATTTAAAAAACCTCAGTCCCTTAGGGACTATTTTTAAACCTAAACATTTTTCTAAATAAGCATTGTCCATCCTCACACATTTTAATTGAATTAATTTTTTACCCATCAAAAAAATTCTAGATTTAACATCATCTTTTTTGTTGTTATTCTTAAATGACATTTCTTTCAGCTGGCCCATAGGATTAGACTTGCTCATAAAATCAAATTCATCAGTTAAAAAATCATTAAGCATATTTGCCATCCCCATATCTTTTACATTGCTGTCCGTTCTTTTAGTTAATGTTCTTTTGGGGCTAGATAAAAATTCATTAGTAACAGTACCTTTATAACTGTGATAATCCTTGTTAGCAACAGATGAATAAGTTCTTAAATTCACATTATGTCGTTTAGGGCGAGCACCCATTTTCTCATTCTCCTCGTTCGTATGAAACATACTGGAGTCAAAAGTGAAATCTTCTTCCAATGAAACATACCCATGTTACTGATGATTTTATATCCCTTTTCAGTAAGGGTATGAAGTACATTCCTACTGTCAGGTTTGATTTATTCGATCTCATTAAAGAAATTAAGTTTTTTTGTAGAAGGTTGAACCTTGCCATTCAATTTAACGATGATTCTAATAAGACCCACATTGGTAAACATAGATCACCTTTAGTGAAAAAAAGTACATATGTTCCGATTATGAACACACAGGTAGCGATATATGAGAAAATGGTTTGCAGTGATATGTATCGCTTATACAAAGAAATTAGTGACAATACAGGTGACAAATATGTGCAAATAGACAACCTGACTGAAGGAGAAAGGAGGTGTATGAGAGAACTTATTATGAATAATGAAATTAGAATAATGAAACCTGACAAGGGAGGTGGGATAGTGATATTCGATAGTCAACAATATTATAATGAAATTAACAACATACTTTACGAATCAGGCAATTATGAACAGGTCTCACAAAATCAAATTAACATCGGATATAGACGTATAGACCTTGTGATAGAAGAATATTTGCTGGATAATCGTATTACTAGTGAATTATATGACTATCTAAGAACCGAATATCCGATTATGGCCCATATTATAGGAATCCCTAAGATTCATAAAAATCAGTTAAAACCACCTTTCAGACCTATCATTTCAGGATCCAAGTCCAAAACTTTTAAGATAGGGACCACCATTGATCATTGGACCAAGCAAATTTACACTAAAGTTGATCATTTGGTTAAGGATTCCTGGGACTTTCTGAGTAAACTTACGACAGATGTTTGGGATGAGAATTTGACTTTCCTCACTATAGATGTTCAGGATTTATTCTCTAGCATACCTGTTTCCACGGGATTAGAATATTTTCACATCAGTTTAAATAAATATTTGGGAAGCAGTTCGGATAGAGTTAATCTTATTATGGACATGATGGGCCTAGTTCTAGAACACAATTATGTAGTACATCAAGGGGAATTTTTTAGACCATCTCGAGGGGTGGCCATGGGAGCGTCTTGTGCTCCCATATTTGCTAACATGGTCATGCTCGAGTGGGAGAACCAACATGTATTCCCCAGTGAATTTTTCAAGTATATCAGGTTATATACCAGATTTTTGGATGACGTGTTCATCATTTGGACTGGACCTATAGATACGATCCCTATTTTTATAGAATATCTTAACAACACCACATATTTTTTGAGATTTACGTGTCAATTTGACAAAATAGGTATTGCATACTTGGATACGTGGATAGGCAACACTGGTACAGGGTTTACTTCTAGATTATACAGGAAACCCACTTTTTCTAATGATTACATTCATTTTAGTAGCTGCCATCCACCTCATATATTTAAAAACATAGTGAAGGGCCAGTGTATAAGAGCAGCGAGAATGTCATCCACCCTTGAAGTGATGAATAATGAACTAGATACTGTCACTAAATTATTTATGGATAGAGGATATCCTAAAAGCTGCTGGAAAATATAACTACTTATGTAAAAACACAATGGGGACAAAATACAAACCCTTGTTGGGTAACAGTATTGTATCACAGAGACATGCAAGCAAGGATTGGGATAAAAAAGTATGTGTGTTAAGATTTAACCCATATGTCAGTTTTATTACAGAAATCCTTAAAAAACATTGGACGTTGATTACTACTATGGGTCCCATAGGTAATATAGTGGGAAGTGAGATATGTACAGTTTATAAGACTGGTAACAATATAAAAAGGTTAATGGAAGGTGGTATGAGAGGAACAAGAGAAATGAGAATGAAGGGTACCAGAAAATGTGGTTTTTGCAAACAATGTACCTACATTAATACTACACAGAAAATCAGGTTAGGTAACATCATGAATACCAAGGTAATATGCAAATATGGAAATTGCAACTCCCAACGGATCATTTATATAGCTAGCTGTACAAAATGCTTGGCGTTTTATATAGGTAAAATGGAGAGGAAGATGAAGACACGTATATACGAACACACGTACAGGATAAAAAAGGGAGATTTAAAGAATGCATTATCTAGACACATTTTGGATAAGGGGACTGACCATAGTTTTACTTTCGCCATTATTGATCAAGTGGAGATTAGTGACAGAGGAGGAAATTGGAAGACATACTTGGCATGGTTAGAAAGTAAATGGCAAATATGTACAGATGCAACAACATCACCAGGCATCAATGATTTTATTAGTTTGAAACCTTTTTTAGTGTTGGGTTGAGAATTAATAGGGTACTATACAGCAGAAAATGTTTATTATGCCCTTCAGTACAATGCATAATAATACAGAATATATGTATTTTTCAGTGTATTTATTATCGGAATTATGGACATTATATGGTAGTAGTTTCTTTATATTCCCAATTAGGAAGTATAATAATACTGTATAATAATACTGTGTGATATTCATATCTTGTGTAGAGGTATAAGGCATACAACAGTCTTTCAGACAGTTATTAGAAGTAAGGAGTAGTTTTATATCAGACACTATTAGTAATTAGTAATTTTTAATATTGTACTGGTATGGTGTAGTTCTAACATACCATTAGGGGTTTTAATATTTAAATATTAAAAATGTTAAAAATGTTAAATGGTTATATATAAAATTTTTATATATTGTATATAATAGTATATTAAGTCATGTATTTGAATGTACATTGCTGTTTTAAGATTTTTGGCGCCAGAAATGGTATAAAATGAATGGAATGCAGGAGCCTTATTGGTTCTGATGAAATCTGTGTGGAGACAGATGAAAGTGCTTAACCACTATAGCATTTGAGTATTTTTATATGTGATTTTATGCTAATAAACTGTGTATGTTGATATTCCGGCTTCGAGTGTGTTGGGGCAATCTGATCCTGCTGTTTTTTGGATTTCTTAAAATGTGGCTATGATGCACTGGAGGCTTCATTTAGATCAGCTATGACTGGAGCAGTGATTCGAAGGCATGCCTGGTTAAAAGAACAGTCCTTACCAGACCATGTTAAGTCTAAACTCCTGGATGCCCCTATGGAGAAGCAAAGTTTGTTTGGCTCCCCTGCACAGGAGGTTCTAAAGAAAGTCGAAGAAAAAGCAAAATCTGTCCAAACAGTCAAGGATTTTTTGCAGGTCCAACCTCCGAGGTTTAGCAGAAATTGGCCTTCAAAGAATTGGTCCTTTCCAGACACCTCCAGAGCACAGAGAGGCAGAAATAGACGCCCAAGAGGCAGAGGTCAATCTAGGGGTGCCTACAGGGGTCGTCAGTGGCAACCTGCCAACCAAAGAAGTGCCGCTACAGCTGCGACTGCAACCACTTCTACAGGACAGACTCAATGACTTGACTCTGATTCCGCCTACCAGGGAACAACTGGAAGCACCCTTGGGCGGAAAGCTAGCCTTATTCTCAAGAAATTGGCATTGTATTACAGGAGACAAATGGACTTTACAAACAATAGACAAGGGCTACAGGTTTCACTTCCACACTCTACCAAAAAAGAGAGGAATGCCAAACCTTCCACCAAGCCAGAAATCAGAGGCTCTAAAACAAATCATCAGTTTACTAAGGATGAGAGCAATAGAAAAGGTACCATCTATGGAACAAGGCCAAGGATTTTACTCCAGACTATTCCTTGTACCAAGAAAAGAAAATCAATGGAGGCCTATTCTCGATTTGTCCGCACTGAACACATACCTCATTGTTCCAAAATTCAAAATGCTGACCCTACAGCAACTTCTTCCCATGTTGGGCACTGAGTCTTGGCTGGTGACTCTAGATCTCAAGGAGGCATACCTGCACGTCCCTATACGACCAGATTGCAGAAGACACCTCAGATTTCTTGCAGGATCAGAGCATTATCAATTCTCAGCATTGCCCTTTGGCTTATCTACTGCGCCCAGAGTATTCACGAAATGCCTGGCATCAGGAATTGCTCATTGCAGGCTTCAGGGAATTCAAATCTACCCATACCTGGACGACTGCCTAATACAAGCGGACAACAAGACAAAATTAATAAAGGATTTGGCCAATGTCATACAACTGCTGCAAGCCTTGGGATACACAGTCAACATTCAAAAATCAAGACTAGTGCCATCCCAAAGGATAACATTTTTGGGTGCAGAACTGGACACAATAACTCAGATGTTTTTTCTCACAGAGGAAAAACAAAAGCAACTACCAGTCTATTTCATGGCATTAACAAGACAAACTCAGCTTACTGCAAGGAAAGTCCTGCAGTCTCTGGGTTACATGGCATCCTGCATAATATTGATCCCACATGCCAGGCTGCATATGAGGAAGTTACAGTGGTACCTAAGGAATGTATGGTCTCAACACAGACACAGTCTAGAAGCCCAGATACCAATCATTCCATGTCTGAAAAAATAATTCCTGTGGTGGGCTCAGGCCTGTCAGATAAACAGAGGATTGCCTTTCCACAAACCACATCCAAGGCAGACCATCACCACGGACGCCTCAGACCTAGGCTGGGGGGCACACATGGAAGACAAGTGCATCCAAGGCCTATGGTCACAAGACCAGCTGAATCTACACATAAATCTAAAGGAGATGCTGGCAGTGAAACATGCAATCGAGGCATTCAGACCATTCATCCAGCAAGGACACCTGCTGATAAGGACGGACAATACCACAGTCGTGTGGTACATCAACAAACAGGGAGGCACACATTCATACCCTCTATGCCGGACGGCAATGAACCTGTGGAACTTGGCCCTGAATCTCAACATCCAACTGCAGGCCAGATTTGTACCAGGAAAAGAGAATTCACTAGCAGACAGCTTAAGCAGGACTACCACGGATGCTCACGAATGGATGCTGCATCCAGATATTTTCAAAACCATAACAAAGAAATGGGGAATACCAGAGATAGACCTGTTTGCCTCCCCTCACAACCACCAACTGAAGAAATTCTGCTCAAGAGTATACCACCCACTTGCCTGGAGGGTGGACTCCCTTTCTTTCAGCTGGAAGGACCTGACAGTATATGCCTTTCCACCTCTTCCTTTGATGTACAAAGTTCTCCTGAAGATCAGAGAGGAACAGCCAAAGGTAATTCTGATAGCTCCAGACTGGCCAAGGCAACATTGGTACCTGCTACTGAGAAGCATGTCTCGGACGCATTCATGGCATCTACCTCTATGTCCTTTACTTCTAACGCAGAACAATTACAAGACCCTGCATCCAAACTTAAAAACATTGCAGCTAACTGCTTGGAAAATTGCATAAAACAAAACCAACTTGATTTATCTCAGAGGGTTAAGGACATTATCCTGGAGGCTCGCAGACCCTCCACAAGGAAAACATATTCAGCCAAATGGAAACAATTCTTCATTTGGAGTGCAAAAAAGGGAGAAAATGTCACACTAGCAAACCTAGCACACATCCTGGAATACTTAGCAGAACTGTTCCATAATGGCCTGTCCTAGTCTTCCATTAAGATACATGCATCAGCAATTTCAGCAGAGTACAACATGGATCCTCCTGTCTTCTCTCATCCTCTCCTCAGACAATTTTTGAGATGGATCAAAAATGTAAAGCCTCCAAGGAAACCACCTTTGCCTGCATGGGATCTCAATTTTGTGCTAGAAAAATTAACACTTCCCCCTTTTGAACCAGCAGCAACAGCAGACTTAGTTCTTATCTTGGAAAACTGCCTTCCTGCTAGTAATCACTTCAGCAAGAAGGGTATCTGAGTTACAGGCATTAATGGCAGTGCAGCCTTTCCTGATCTTCCATCAGGATAGAGTGTCTCTGAGAACCAATCCTACTTTTATGCCAAAGGTGGTATCCAGGGTATCCTTGAACCAAGCCATACATTTACCTACATTCTTCCCCAACCCACAGAACAGGGGGGAAACACTACTGCACACCTTGGATGTACACAGACAACTGCGCTACTATCTGGACAGAACCAAGGCCAGCAGAAAAACTGACCAGCTTCTGGTAGCATATGCAACAGGAGTGCAAGGAAAAGCAATTTCAAAACAGACAATTTCAAAATGGATAGGAAATTGCATTCAATTCTGCTACTCATTTCATGGAAAGACAACAACTGAAAATATCAGGCCTCACTCCACAAGAGCTACAGCCACCACTACAGCTTTCCTACGAGGAGTGGCTACCAAAGACATTTTAGAAGCTGCTACTTGGAGCTCCGTGCATACATTTGCCAAGCATTATAATCTTCCTTTATACTCCAGATCCCGAGCAGGTTTTGCAACTGCTGTTTTACAAGGTATCTTAACTACACCATCATTATCTTAGTGCCTCCTCCCCCAGTTTGGCTATGGTATTCTACCCATCTATTATGACTGCAGATGCATCCTTGAAGGACATAGTACAGTTTTGTACCTACCATAAATGTAGATGTCCGATAGGTATGCATCTGCAGTCAGGATTACCCACCCTCCTTCCCCTCTGTGGCATTCCCAGGGTACTTACCCCTCTTTTAGCTAGCTGGGGGAATCTATTATGGTGTATTTGTTTGTATGTATATATATTTTGTTTTCTACTGTTTGGAATTATCTGCATTTATCCAAATTTAGCCTTCCTAGAGGGCACCTGGCATCTGGGGCAAGAAACACTGAGGAAAATGGCATCGGCTGATGCCTTTATACCCCAGCAGCTATGACGTCGGGTGAAGTGCGACATCAGCCGAGGCCAGACCCAGACTTTGGAATCCGGCCGACCGAAGGGCTGCCTGAGGCAGGACAACCCATCTGTTATGACTGCAGATGCATACCTATCGGACATCTACATTTATGGTAGGTACAAAACTGTACTTTGTGGAGGTCCATCCTATCCCTGTCCTTTTTTAATACCTTTCTCAAGGTTCTTTGCTTCAAGATGTTGTCTTCTCAGACACTTTTTCCTCTGTGGAGTCCTCAAGCTATTCTGGTTTCTGTAGATTTGAAGGACGCTTGCCGACACTTTTCTGTTTATCCTCTCTTCAGGAAGATTTTACATTTCTGTTTCTTCCTCTCATTATCAGTTCTGTGCTTTGCCTTTTGGTCTATCTACAGTCCAGGGGTCTTTACCAAATGTCTGGCCTCTGTGATAGCTTTCTGTAAATTTCAGGGAATTCAAAATTTCCTTTATTTGGAACATCTTCTATTTCAAGTCCCCTCTCTGCAGTTCCTGTTTCAAAATTTACACTTCAGTATGCTTTTGTACAGTGTGGGGTTCAGTCTCGGTCTCCATCTGTGTTGACCACCATCTCAGGACCAGGTGATTTTGGGCTGCAGAATTCGGACCATACCCACATTGGCTTATCCCCATCTTCCCTAGTGTTTGTTTGACTGCTTTTTTCCTGCTCTGGAGTAGCATGGCATCTGCAATTCCCATGGTTACTTTTGCCAAACTCCATGTAAGGAAATTTCAGTGGCATCTCAAAACTGTCTGTCTTCAGCATTTGCCACCCTCTGAAGTTTGCTGTTGATCTCTTGCCTTGTCTTGAGCTCCACTGGTGGATTTGTATGATTTTCCTGAGTCTAGGTCTGCCTTTTCAGATTTGTCTCCTTACTCAGGAGCTGAACAGAGATGCTTCAGTTACATTTGGGAGACTCCTCCAGCCTGCACGTCCATGATCTTTAGTCCCATCGGCAAATAACAAGACAATATAAACATCAAGGCGATGAGGGCTGTACTGTAGGTGTCCAGGCATTTCAATCCCTTTGATTACCAGGTCCTTAAAAGGTTATTACAGACAATACCACAGGCAACAAGCAAGGGGGGGCACAAAAATATTCCCTTCTGTGCAGGCTAGCTCTTCAGATTTGGGATTTTGCATTCTGCTGTCACTTGGTTCTTTCAGAGCACAAAATCAAACTTTTGAGCATTGGATTAACACTTAGTTGCTGTGCTTCCATGGATTGGCAGGGATCACGTTTTTTGTAGATATCCTGTTATTAGCAAGAGGTGCAGAGGTAAGTGGAAAAGAGTTTCAAGCTGGGCCTTGTGTCACAACATGGGTACTTTTCTTTTCTTTTTTTTTTTCAATCTGTGATTTTGGTCTGAGCTGTTCATCAGTTAAGATAAATTTGGCTGCAATATTCAGTGTTCATGTTGGGTAAAATACATCCTTTGGATCCATTAAAGCATGCCTTTCATTTATGCTTTCCTGTGAGGGAAGTTTCATTTTGGTGGATCTTGCTGTTCTTTTGAAGGAGCGGCATGTACAGATTTTAAATTTTTCATTGAAACACCTATTTCTTACTAGCTGTGATGTCATGCAGGAGGATCTCTGAGCAGAAGCCATTGTGTCAACCCTTTGCATCTGTTATTTCATGCAGAAAGGACGTCTTTGGAGACTAATTTCAAGTTTTCTTAACTGTGAGAAGGACTTGTGTTTGCCCAAGGCTCATTCCACATTCCTCCATTACCAGAGCAGTGTTGTTCCATAACGCATCTTTAGATGTGATGTATGCAGCTACAACTTGGTCATCATTTGAACATCATTGCTAGACTTTACAGTCTGGACACTACTTCCACATCCAAGTCTTCGTGTGGGCTAGTAATAATGGATGGTATGTTTCAGTGCAACAGCCACACATGAGGGTCAGCTAGGGGCACTGTTACAGATTAATGAAGACTGAATCTCTTCAGTAGAATCACAAACTATGTAGTTAACATTAGATTTACTTGAGTTCAGTCTTCATTAATTATCACAGCTTCCACACACACCCCCCCCCCCCATATATTTTGCTGCTGATTTACTGGTCCTGTGCATTGCTGCCTTTAGCTTAGAAAGTGGAAGTGGAGGAGAAAGGTCCAGGGTGTAATGTGTAGAATGAGGTGCATGTGGCTAACTTATGAAAATGTTTTGTCTGCTGAGCAAAGCAACACAGATATCCCTCTCACCAGGTTGGACAAGGAGAAAGTCACGGTCAGCTGCCTGTCCAGTGTCAGGATTAGTCTGATCATGCATTTACTCAGGTCTCTTAGCAATAAATACCATTATGACTGTCAAAGTTCATGTTGGTGTGAACGACCTGAGACGTACCTTACTATATTATATGAAGAGGGACGTGATTGAAATCGGAGTGTGTGTCCCAGGCAGGTATGCCCTAGCCTACCCTCACCTAGAACGATGCCACAGTGTAAACCAAAAATGATTGATTTCAATAATTGGCTTAGTTTTTGGTGTCATTCAAAGTAGATCCAGTTCCTGTCAGCCTGGGAAGACCTGGTCGACAAACCTTGTTGCTTTGCCAGAGACTGTTTCCATCTGGCATCTCTAGGCTTTCAGTTGGTGGCAAAGGCTCTTCTTTCCCTCATAGTGCCTTTTTTTAGGAAAGGTCTCAAACAAGATTACCGACGTGAAATTAGCCAACCAGAATAAAATAAAGGTCATGCTGCTAAATGCTAGAAGCTTAAACCAAAAACTGCACTCCCTGGAAGCACTAATATCACTTGAAGATGTAGATGTCTGTGCAGTCACAGAAACCTGGTACAAGGCCTCTGAGAGTACCCTGGCCTTGGAAGGCGACAATGCCTTCTACACCTTTACACCACAAAATGAACGTGTGAAAACCAAAGAAGGTGGTGTTTCTATCTGTATTAGAGATTAATTCTCCTCCCGTCTAGTTATGCTGGACAACTCCATGGAGTTACTCCAGGTCCAGGTTATGGTCGGTTAGACCTCCATTCAAGTCATAGCCAGTTATAGATCCCCCATGGGTCACAATGCCCATGAAGCCTACTTGACAAAACTGGAGACTATCCAAATTTTACCAAACTGGGAAACCTATGCTAGCCCCAATTCTCTAGCGCAAATGTTCTTTGACTTTAATTCAAATGCCCTGGAACAAATTGTTCATACCCTGACAAGAGGAACAAATATTCTAAATCTGGTCCACACTAACATGTCAAACAGATGCACTGCTGCAACTGTTGGACATTCATTAGTTAAATATGACCACAAAACAGTCACCTTCGAGCTGGGTCTAACACCAGAACTCACAAAGGGTGAAATCGGACTAAAAAACTTCACCAAGGCAAACTATACCCTCCTAGGCGAAGGTATAAATGCATTCCAAGCCCACCCCAAGCTGGAAGTGGTAACTACACTGAAGCTTACACAACAAACTCTGCTGTATCCAGCATCGGCAAACTTTACAATACACATGAAAAGTTGCTGTCCAAGAAAAAAGGCAAGGCCCCAACAATGGAAAAGCACACTCCTTAGTCTCAACAGGCAAATAAGACAACTTGTCAAATCCTCTAAGGGCTCCTTTGAGAGAAACTTAGCAAGTACAGCCAAGAATAACCAAAAGGCCTTTTACAGGTACGTGTGTAGCTTAAAAGGTAGGACCCAAGCATGTGCAGAACTACTGACCAACAGTGTCTCTCTCTCTCTCTCTCTCTCTCTCTCTGTCTCTATCTCTCACACACAGACACACACACACACACACAGACACACACACACAGACACACACACACACACACACAGACACACACACACACACACACACAGACACACACACACACACACACAGACACACACAGACACACACACACACACACACACACACACACACACACACACACAGACACACACACACACACAGACACACACACCCCCACAGAGATAGCAAACCTGCTACAGGATAGGTTTGGTGAAAATTTCACTCCCTTATCCCTTCCTAATTTACCACAAACCTTCCCCCAAACCCCCCCCCTACATATCTGAAGAGCAGGTCCTCAAAGCCTTGTCCAAGGGAAAAAACACAGCCTCTATGAGAGCATATGACATCCCAGGCTGTCTTCTAAACAGGCTAAAACATTAGTATCATTACTGTTAAGTACCCTTTTCAATCATAGCCTAACCACAGGCATTGTTCCTGCGGAATGGAGAACAGCAAAAGTTATTCCCCTCCACAAAGGTGACCTAGCAACAGACCCAGGGAATTACAGACCCATAAGCCTGACCAGCCTGATTTGTAAGACAATGGGAACGTATTATTATGGACCTCATAAATAGAGAGAGATGCGACCTCTAAACCCTGGATCCTACCCAATTTGGCTTCATCAAGGGGAGATCCTGCCTGTTAAATCTGGTGGACTTGTTCGAAAATGTGACCAGGGCCATTGGTGAGGGCAAATATGTGCACACATTATACCTCGACTTGGCAAAGGCTTTCGACACAGTCCCACATTCCGATAAACTTAGCCAACTGAATGTAAACCCCTTCATTGTAAGATGAGTTGCCAACTGGATCACAAACTGGACACACGCTATGAAAGTGGGAGACTCCACATCAACCAGCAGACCTGTTACCAATGGGTTGCCACAGGAGTCGGTGCTAGGCCCCCTACTATTTGGTATATACTTCTCAGAAGTCCAGGTCAAAACTAAGGGGTTGTGGCTGACCAAGTTTGCAGATGACTGCAAACTAGGTACAATCATTGAATCGCCAAATTATGTCAGTATACACCAGGAGGGTCTCACGCATACCAAAGACTGATGTATTAGTTATGGTCTCAAACTGAATGCAAATGCATAATCATTCCCTTAGGCACAATGTCCCTTCACACTATCAAATCAGCAACAATACCGTAAGTACCCACATAGTGGTAAGCAATCTATGATCGCAAGTTGACTGCAACCAACTCTGACCACCATGTGTCAACTAAAATAAGGAAGGCTTTCTGTATAGCACACTTGAGTAGTAAGGGCATCGCCTCGATAGCAAAAGAGGTTATAACCCCTATATACTCTGCAGTAATCTGGCCTATAATTGAGGATAGCGCCTCGTTCAGCATGTACTGTACAAAGAACCTGCAATGAATGGAGACCGCAAATGTTTCTAACAAAGAAGATCAAAGGGCTCCAGCATTGGCTTTACACAGACTGACTAAAGTCCCTGTCACTGTACTCTGTGTCATATAGACTTCTTAGGGAAGACTTATGATTTGCCTATAGAGCAAAGACCTAAACCTAATGAACTTGCTTTATATCAGTAAATCAAACGGGACTAGCACTACCCATTCCAGGGACCTAAATATGGCCTGTGATTTAAATAGGACATGCTGGAGGGATAGACTCATCTCCCAGGGACTGCCACATCTTTGAAACAGACTACCAATTCATGTGAAACAGAGCAGCTCTATGACACCGTTCAAGAGGAACCTGGATGAGTGGCTGGAGCACAGTAAATTCTTACTAGGGATGGTGGCCACAACCCTCCTGGACATGGGGCAGTCATCACTAAATGCAATCCTGGGTATTGGCAAGCATTTTCATAGTATTACATTAGGATGAAACAGCTAGGTTTAAAATAACCTTGGGTCGATAGCCTAGCAATCTCCTGTGATCCTATGACTTAATGATCTTAGCAGATCCAACATTATGATGAGTATGTAATTGCTTGAACTTTACCCTTCCCTTTTCATGATTTGCCGCCACGTTGATCTCTGACTTTGCAATTCTCTCACCTTTTAAGAGAGTTTTGTTTAGGTCTGTTTGACCTGCTTAAAGAGTGTGACTTGTTTTTAAACGTTTATCACAGGATACTGTCAAAAGTAGTTATGTCCATGTGGATCACTGCTACAATAGCCTAAGCTATATGGGTTATATCCTGCCAATGATAAAAATGGCTTTCACTTGCCAACACCTTTAGTTGGCTTGAGCTGAGTTAACATTCAGGTTTGAGCAGTGAGCCCTTCTGAGTTTTCCTGGTGCTTAAGAGAGCAGTCATCTGCAGGCTTTCAAGGATCAACAGTCTTCCATTGCTGGGCAGATAAGATTCCTGTGGAGAGGAAAACTCCAGTTCATTTTTTAAGACGGATACTTTATTTTTTATGTAAATACATTTAAAGCTAGAAAGATGTGTTTTTAACTGCCACAAAATGGACATGTAGTTTTTTTTTTTTTTTTTTTTTTTTTTTTTTTACTTTTTTAGTAAAAAGCTGCTAAAACTTGCATTAAATTACTTTTTCTTAGGAGAATGTTTGTTTTTCTTTTGGGGTGGCATAAGTGTTTAAAGTGCTTTTTTTACTGTGTGTTTACTGGGGAAATTTTTTTTTAGTACTTAAGTAATTTACTGACTACTGCTGCCAGGCATCTGACATCTTTTTTGACTTCACCATGGAACCGTATGCCAGTGCCTTGCTTCTTCCTTGTTCCAAAAGGAGAAAATTACTATTCATCCTTTACCACTAGCAGTGCATGTAACCCATTCGCACTGTACCAATTTATACTTGAATCCAGCATTTCTAAACACACTAGAAAACATAATTTCATCCTTTTACTTCCTCCCCCAAATGAAGGTTACCAGTGTTGCTTTCATATGTCCCTAACACCATCAAAGCATGCTAATATTCATGACAGTGTCTTAATCACAGACACAAATGTCCAACTCACTAGCTTGAGCAAGGACAAAGCGACACTCTGCTGTCTTTCATATAAAAGATTCATGATCTCAGTATAGCTTTAGATCTTGTGTCTCGGGTATGCATGTGGTCTGATCATTGAACTGTTTTAGGCACTCCACCCTTGTGGAGGTGGAGAGAGATGGTCAAGTTCTCTGTATATGTGATTGAGCCTGAGAAGAAACTGATGTTGAGCAGATGCCGCAGTTCTGATCAAATTACTTTCAAAAACTGACCCTGTAGTTGGGTGTCATTCCAGAGGTATCCAGTGTGTGTCACCATGGGAGGAGTCTATCACTAGTCTTTAATCCTATCTGTTTCACCAAGGATGGCTTGTACTTCTTAGCATAGAGCTTTTGCATTGTGGCTAAAACCTTTTCTATCCTCATAGTGCCTCTTTAGGCAGAGGCAGTCTTCTAGACTTTCCAGCTTAATTTAGATCAGGCCCATTCGTATTCTGTTGGCAGTCTAGGAATCTAAACAAGAAAATGCCCAGCTCTGAAGCATTCCAGACCCTTGAGCAAATAATTGTACTGTTACTGAAACTTGGTTCCAGTGTTGAGAAAACGTGGCTTAGTGTTTCTTTTGTTAATGTTTGTAAGCTAAGGTCTTAAGGCAAGTGTGTTGGTATTTATCTATAACTACACTACTTCATGACAAATTCAGCATAATAAATATCCTTGTGTCAAACCAAATTGCCATGTCATTTCTAACTGTATATCATTTCCTGTGCTCTGATGCCTATGGCATCTATCTGAACCAGATGGAGCGCTAATCTTTGAACCATATGTGATTTTCTTCTGCTATTTCAGCTGGTCATCTATAATTTGCTAAGTTTACATCATGTACAGCAGATGCTCAGCATTTCTAGTACCAGTTATGTTGACCAGATAATGCCATGTCATACTTGAGACTTGAGTCTCATTGAACTCATCTTTGTTAATAAAACTCCTGTCTGCTCCATATCTGAAGTCTCCAACACCACTGCAGGCAGTGTAGACCACCAGTCAGATTCTCCATCGGAACGCAGTATAACCAAACTAGTAACCCACTGTACTCATGGATTTCCCCAAGCCCAGCCTACTACCAGTAAAACTGAAAAGCTCTTCTCCTTTGGGGGGGGGGGGGGGGCACAATAGCTAAAGATGCTATTTAAACCATCAGATTTTACTGTCATCTGAATTTATGCATTAAGGCATTTTTCCCCATCCACTACAAATAATGACTGCACATTTAAAAATAAATAAATAAAAGAAAAAACTCTTGGGGTGGATTTTACTATAAACAGACTGTTAAACACATACACTACCTCTAAGGAGTAAACTCAGTATTACTCTTTCTAAATGTAATCTCAAAAAGGTATGCAAGCAAGTCCAACGTAAGATGAAGTCTTACAAATCTAAGTATAAATTGAATGTTTGCACAGTCTCCAAGGATATTCATAAGGCCTTTTGTAACAGTGTAGGAATCTACAAAGTAATATTCAATACTTCACTGAGACAGTCTCCGAAGGTACTGCCAGGTATCATCAGTGTATTTCCAGCCAAGGCTAGTTCCATCTTTATCTGAGCCCCCTCCCCCACAATTGCCCCCCATTTCTATCTTATTTCTGCCAATCCCCCAAAATTATATGGAACGTGTTCTAAATGCTGTGTTCAAAACCGAAAGCACTAGCTGGGTGGTGCATAGCTGACTGGCTGTATACAGGTCAGCACTAAACACAGCCCCACTGATTTCCCCTTGGTTACATTACATAGCTTTATAGCTTCAGCCTCTGCACTGCCTACATGCCAAAGGCCTGAAGGACAGCCATATAAATTCCCTTACACAAATGTGGCCTTATGTGATGCTCCTGCACTGGCCCAGTAATCAAGAAGCCTCAGTCCTCACCACTGGCAACAGTGGGAATGTACACCGTTGGAGTATTACAAGTACACACAGTAAAGTGGAGTTTCCCTTCAGAGCACACAGAGATCACAGTCAGTTTGGGGCTGGTTTTTCCCTCTTTCTCCAGATCTTCAATAAGACTCCCCACTTGCACAGCTATAGGGTTGAGATCTCAGCTGAGTGGCCAAGTCAAAACCTCCAGCATCTTCTCTGTCCAACCAGTGCTTTATGTCCCTGCCAAAGTAGCTGACACACACACACACACACACACACACACACACACACACACACACACACACACACACACACACACACACACTTCGAGATTTGATTAATATGCAAACAAGCACACACATCTGGAAAGGCTGGCACAGGTTTATTAGCTATGCCCCCTTCTGCCCAGACTGTAAGTTAGTTCCGACTGCCACCAGACAACTCTCTATCAACTGCTTAAGGCCCTTAACAAAGGGTGTCCAATCCTACTATGTAATGTTACTATTATCCAAATGGTAGTCTGACCAAGAGCAAGGTTAATTAGGAGTGGCCTGTACAGTGCTATCATAGAGATATGCAAGTATTCTAAATAAATTTGTCTCACAAATATCAGCCACAACGATAGGTTTAGATATATTTAGTAATAAATTCTAAAACAAGACAATAAACAGTAAATCAGCACAGTAACTTCAAAGTTCACAAACGCAGGAGATATTTAAAACAACATTGCAGGACAAGTAAAACATCTAAGCTATGCTTTACTATATTCCTATCTGAATCTAAAAGAGTTACTGTGCCCTAAAAACTTACAACAAGATAAGTTCTCCCTCCTCTCTCTCTCTCTCTCTCTCTCTCTTTCTCTCTCTCAGAGAGTTCTTAAATTAATATCAAATTTTACTGCTTGGTTAGCTTGGATGGCATCACTTTTTGTCACCTGACTTTTAATTCCCATGCTACCCCCCCCCCCCCCAATCAGAAACTAACAGAATTTTAGCATATCTCTGTGAAAAATGCATCTCTCTCAGATGTTTCCAGATTCTGGAAGTCCTAAAACAATAAAACAGTTCTGCATCTCAAACCTAGTAATTGCTTCTCTTCCAAGGCAATACAAAAAACTCCTAGCTCTAGACATTGTGTTTGCTACTGAGCTGAAACTGAGAGATAACGTTTATAGCACAATCGTAAAACCATTTAATTTAATCTTATTTTCTTGAAGTTTTGCAAATTAACCCTTTATGTTCTAGTTTCTACTGTTAAAACACATATATTTACACAATAACAGTAGTTTATATACATTTCAATTCTAAGCAGAGGTTCCTCACCAGGAGAATCCATTGCCTCAAAAATCTTCCATATACAGATATGCTAAAAGCCCCATCTCCCTACTCTGTTTCATACAGACTTCTCAGAGGTGACCTCTCTCTGGCATACAAGGCAATCTCAGACCCTGCCTTGATGGGACCGCTACATATCTGCAAGTCAAGCTCCACTTGAGTAACCCGCACACACTGCCTCATCCTGGTCTGTGACATTAATAAGACTTGTTGGCGGGACAGATTTGTGTCCCAGAGACTCCCCCATCTGTGAAATAGACTCTCTG
This sequence comes from Protopterus annectens, assembly GCF_019279795.1. Lineage (NCBI taxonomy): Eukaryota > Metazoa > Chordata > Ceratodontiformes > Protopteridae > Protopterus > Protopterus annectens. Next base: position 189,313,725 of record NC_056728.1, on the reverse strand, counting down.
TCCACATCAAGCAGAGTACCTCTTTACACCTTTTTAAGTGCAACCTGGATAACTGGATGGGAAATAGAAAATACATCCCTGGGATTCCACCTGTGTCCCTGCTGGACATGGGCATCAGGTGCTGATTTGTCTATATTTGGGCTAAACTCTTGGCTAGGCTTATAAGAGCATCAGGGCCAATAGCCTAGTAACTTCCTATGAAGCCAGCAGGGTATGCTGTGATTACATTTTAGCTCAGTACTGTACACCTTTATACACACTTCTGTAGGAATCATGTCAATATTCACAAATGACATAGAATTATTTACAAAATTCCAGGTAGCTGGGCTGGCAGTATTTCCTTTTGTGACCCCCCCCCCCCCCGAAAACTCATGCTAGTTTTTCAGGTGACCCTTGAGAAATGTTGCTTGAGGGGGTTGACTATCTGGGAATACCTCACCCCATTCCCTGTCTTGAGACCCCATCTGTGTTGGCATTGCTAACCCCACTTTGGTGCCGCATTGTCATATCATATGCCTGCAATGTGGCATTTTGCTGGCTAGCTGGATGTAGCCATGTTAAGATTGTGGTCTGTAACTACAGTGAATTTCCTTCCATACAGACAAGGCTGAAGTTTCTGCAGTGCCCACACTATAGCTAGTCATTCCTTTTCTACAGCTGGATAGCATTACTCCCTAGGTTGGAGCCTACGACTGAGATATACCTCTGGGTGCTCTTCTCCCTCTGAGGAGACCTGGCTGAGTACAGCCCCTACCCCACAGTTTGAAGCATCCACCTGCACAACAAATTGTTGGCTGTAATCTGGACTGGCTAACACAGGGGGCCCTCCCAAAGCTTCTGGAATGCCTGATTACATGCTGTGGTTCACTCAGCCTTATCTGGCTTGTTTTTCCCTTGTCAGGTCCGTGAGGGGAGCGGCTATGGTACTATAATTGGGGACAAACTTTAGTACCCTGCTGTCCTTAAGAATGCTCTCACCTGCTTTTTGGTAACAGGGGCAGGCCATGCCTGAATGGCTTTCACTTTGGCAGGTTCTGGCCTGATCTTACCACTCCCCACTCTGCCCAGGTAGGAGACCTCTGCCATACCCACTTGACACTTACTGGGTTTTAATGGTCAACCCTGCCCTCTGTAGTCTGCCCAGCACCTCCCTGACATGCTGAAGGTGCTCTTGCCAGGAACAGCTGTAGATGGCAGTATCTTCTAGGTAAGCAAGGGCAAAATCTCCTGCTCCTGCTAGTATATGATCTACCAACCTCTGGAAAGTCGCTGGGGCATCTTTCATCCCAAAGGACATCTTTGTGAACTCATACAAGCCAGAAGGAGTCACAAAGTCTGCCTGTCTCTAGCACTAATAGTCAAAGGCACCTGCCAGTAACCCTTGGTAAGATCAATAGTGGTAAGATACTTACCCCATGCCTAGGACAGATGAAGCCCTAGAGCAGCTGGGGTTAAGTACCTGAATCTGTGTGACTGTTCAGTTTCCTGTAGTACACACAGAACCTGGTGCTGCCATCCTTCTTTGGCACCAACACCACAGGGGAAGCCCAGAGACTTCTGGACTCCTGAATTCCCCCTAGTTCCAACATTTCTTGTATCGCCTCCTTCAGAGCCTGTTTGACCCTCTCAGGCACCCTATAGGAGGCCTGCTCAATAGGCCTTTGGGGTTCTGAATCCACAGGGTGTTGCACCAGGTGGGTGCACCCTGGTTTCCCAATGAACATGTCCCCAAACTCCTGTAATGTTGCTCAGATTTCTCAAACCTGGGTAGGGGATAGCTGCCTGGACATTCCTACCCCTTCCACAGAGGTGTCAGTCCGAGCCATACTGAGAAGATCAGTCACCAGATCCCCCTCAGACTCCTCCTGCCATCCACTGCAAATGCTTAGCACAAGGGCCTCCCTATCATGATAAAGTTTTGTCATGTCAGCATGGTACAGTTTATGCCCCTGCCTCCTGGCTAGCAGGTCTACCATTTAGTTAATGTCACGGACCTTCCTTACCACGTTGTAGGGCCCCTCCCAAGCTGCTTGCAGCTTGTTGTGTCTGACTGGAATGAGAATCATTACCTGATGCCTTACAGCATACTCTCTAGTTCGAGCATTCCTGTCATACCAGGCCTTTTTCTGCTGTTGGACTTCTGCCAGGTTTTCTTGGGACAAGCCCATTAGCTCCCTGAGCCTTGTCCTGAAGTTTAGGACATATGCCACAACAGACTCATTGTGGGATTCACACTCTCCGTCCCACTCATCTCGAATCATATCTTGTGGTCCTCTCACCCTGTGCCCATACAGCAAAAAACCTGTGGATTCCTGGGACACCTCTCTGTAAGCAAACAGATGGGGCAAATTTGTCCCACTCCCTTTTAAACTGGTCTGCAAATGCCCATAGCATTGTCTTGAGAGTAGAATTTAACCTCTCAAAAAGACCATTAATGTGGGGATGGTAGGTGGTGGTCTTTAGGTGCTTCACCCCACAGTGCTTCCACAGACAATCCAGCAGGTCTGACATAAAATTAGCACCTGTCAGTCAGTATTTCTTTTGGGAAACCTACCCTGCTGAAAATCTCTAACAGAGCATTTGCCACCTTCTTTGCCTCAGTGAAGGACAGAGCCCCCCTGCCTCAGGGTATCTGGTAGCATAATCTATCATCACAAGGATATACATTTTCCCTGTGGAACTTGGTTTACTCAGAGGCACCATAATATCCATAGCTACCTTCTGAAATGGATCCTCAATCACAGGCAAAGACATCAAAGGAGCTTTCACCTTGTCTTCTGCCTTGCCTACCTTTTGGTACTGCTCACAGGTCCTGCAGTTCCCTGTTACATCTCTGGAAATCCCAGGCCAATAAAAGTTCTGCACAATATGCCTCTTTGTACATTTTATGCCCATATGACCTGCAAAGGGAATATCATGAGCTATGGCTAGAGATGCCAGACAGTAGGCTCTGGGCACTACCAACTTCTGTATTCTTTCACCCTCAAGCCCTCCCTCAGGGGTCCACTGTCTATACAGTAATCATTTATCCCAGTATACAGATTCTCCCTTCCCTTGAAAATCAGTTTCCTCACTAGCTACCTCCCTCAGGCCTTGTAATGTAAGGTCTAAGAGCTGAGCCTGTCTCAACTCTGTAACTCTTCCCAGCTCCCCTTCCACACGAAGTCTGGTAGTCTGACAGCAGTGCCTCACTGTCAGCCTTGGGTACTACTACTCTACTCTGCCCTTGCAGTCACACTGTCCAAGGGAACATCAGTACCCACAAGCTGCTGTGGCTCACCTTCAGTCTCACTGCTACAGGGTAGCTCCCTCCCTCCCTAAAGTAACCACCTCACCAGTCCTGGCTGCAAGTGTGCAGTCTGTCTGGGTCTCCCCCAGGCTACCAGACCCACATGCTTGTCTCCAAGCCTGACTGTATGTAATTGCATGCACACAAGGTACTGCATTATCAAAATCATTCCTTATCGGGACATCTGCAGGGATATCCTCAAGCACCTTCTTGCTTCCTTTTCCACCCTCCCAGTCGAGGTGAACCCTAGCCAAAGGTATTTGGAATGGGGTCCCTCCTAAAGCTCTGACTGCAGTAGACTGCCCTAGCAAGGTAGTGCTCCTCTTTAACCATTACAGGCTTCACAATGGTTAGGTCAGAGGCTGTGTCTGTCTTAGCAGTAGCCTCTTTCCCATTCATTAAGGTAGGATATAAGCTCTTGTGGTAGGTAAGTACCCTTGTTGTCTCAAGACAACTTTCTACTGGCATTTTGTCATTCCCACTTATTGGATCTTCCACCTTGCCTCTGTGGACATCTATATGCTACATGGCCCCACTGGTTGCATTTAAAACATTTAACCCTTGGTCCTGGATGTGTACTTGGACTAGTGGCTTCCCCTGCTACTGGCAGACTCTGTTGTGGCGGTCTAGGCTGCCCACCATGGGTTCCCTTAGACCCATGAGCAGCACTGGATATCACTTTCCTTTACAGTGATTCCCTGCTTGCTACGTATAGGTCTCCCTTCACCAACCCATCTGCAGTATTGCATTGCCTATCAGTTAACCAGATTCTCACATCCTTAGGCAAAGTGCTAAGGGCTTGTTCTCTCACCAAAAGGTCTGCCAGCCCTTCAAATGTGTTGACCTGACATCCACTCATTCAGCTGTGAAAATAAGTGCTTATTTCAGCAGTATATTCACATACACACTTTCATCTGCCTTGCTCGCAAAACTTTGTTTAAATTATAATATTGAAAAAAAAAATCAGTATCCCACAATTTAGAAATGGCAATTACAGCTTTAACATGGAGTAAGGGGGTCAGGCACCGTACCCAGAGCCCTTGGTCAACATTATACCGTTTACTTACCCTTTCAAACATATGATTGAAACCATCAAAATTATCCCCCTCTGTAAATTGTGGAAGAATTTACTGACCTTTGTTTCTGGGGTTTGGTTATTCCCTTCCCCATTACCTCAGTAACCCTGGTGTGAAGTCAGCATCTCCTTTTCATGTTGCCTCTGCCTGTCATTCTCCTCAGCTTCCAGATGTCGTAGTTTCTCTGCTGCTTCTATTTCCAAATGTTTGGCCTCCAGTTCAAGTCTCTCTAACTCCAGATGAATTTTTTTAAGTCCACTGTGGAAAGGTTGAACTGTCCATTTTCTGGGAGTGGTACATCTCCAAGGCCAGCCTGGTTGTCCCCGATTGCTGGTCTGTGATGCAGCTGTGCCCAAGGCTACAATCATTTCTGTCTTAGTCAGGTTGGCATGCATCAGTCCTTTAGCCTGGCACATCTCAGCCAACTGGCTCCTTGTCAGCTTGCTATACTCCTCTGCTGACATGCTTGTCTGCTCTCCCTGACTAAGCCATCAAAAAATTAAAGCAATTGTGATATGAAACTCTGAATGTTCATTGTGTGGCTGATTGAGAGTGCAAACACCTTCCTTAGTGACCACTGTTTACAGGCTACAGGAATTCAATATCCACACCACTACAAGCCAGTTAGTATGCGATGTGATTATCTCACCACTGCCAACTAAGTAATATGTGATGCCCTGCACTGGCCCAGTAATCAAGGAGCCTCATTCCTCACCACTGGCAACACTGGGGAATGTACACAATGGGAAGATTGCAAGTACACACTGGGAGGATTATAAGTACACACATACTAAAGTGCTATTTCTCTTAAGAGCACACAGAGATCACAGTCAGTCTGGGGCTGGTTTCTACCTCTTTCTCCAGATCCCCAGTAAGACTCCCACTGGTACAGCTACTAGTTTGAGATCTCAGCTGAGTGGCCAAGCCAAAACCTCCAGTACCTTAGACAACTCATCCTTTTTTTCAGATCCCTCTAGTGTATCCCCTACATCTACTATGGAATGAGGGTTAGAAACGTCTTGTGGCAGTTGGAGTTCCTTTAGCAGACAAGGGAGACGCACTTTTGTTAGTCCTGGGAAAAGGGCAAAGGAGAGTGCCTGTACTTCGCCAGAACGTTATGACATTCTTGGGGAAGTTGTTACTGGCAATACTGGTTCTGGTTTTCAGAAATTCCTGTCAAAAGAAACTGAAAACTTAATTTCTTTCATCTGTAACTATGACTCTAGATAGGAATGATATATTGCTCTTGGCGCAGGGTCTTGTGCAGGCTCTTGACCCTTCTTATAAGGACTGAAGGGATTCCTCTTGCCTCTAAAAAGGTTCAAGAGATTGAACCTGTAGGGCGGTGTAAAGGGGACAGATGCAGTTTGTTTTCCTTAGGTCTTGGATTCAGATTCTGAGGTGTGTATGGTATCCGATGGTCCCTGTGAAGGATTCTCTTTCTCTGAGACTTTTTCCAAGATGAATCAATTCTTTCAGGGAGGAACAGGTTTTTCAGACAGAAATATATTCAGATTCATTACAACTGGAATTTCCAAAACCTTAATCTGTTAGTTTATTATATAGAGTTCCCCAGTCTTTTTAAGTTTTTGTTTAGTAATCCCAGACCTGACCCAGTAGTTACTGTTGTACTGAATCCAGCTACTGCAAAACATTTTATTAATTCTAATTCCTCTCATTCTGTCAAGGATGAATAAGGCTTTTGACATGTTTGGGGGAAAGTATATACTTCTCTAAATTTAATTATCAGATTTCACAGTTGATAGGATATTATGTTGAAGTTGTCTTAGCTAGTTTTGCAAGTGTGAAAAATGTATTGGCATTAGTTTCTTCTTGTGGGAAGAAATCTGTTTTGTGTAATTTGGTTTCTTTTGTTTCCTAACTCACTACTCATTGTTTAAAATGTGTACCTATGTCTCTAGATACTACTTCCAGGGCTACTGCCATTGGAATGGTTTTGACGAGGTATACCTGTGACTGCTCTCTCAAAATCTCTCAGAGGATGTCGGGAATGTAATTTGAATTCTCTCTTAGATAGAGATCTAGTTTTTGGACCTGCTGCTGCAGAAAACATCAAAATGTGTGATAGGGGAAGGCTGAATTCAGAGAATCTCTAATTTTTCAGCCTCCGTCCTCTTAAGTATTCCAAAGGATTCTTCTCTTCTTTATCTAACTTTAGCATAAAGCAAAATAAAAATTCCCAGCAGAATGCTGGTAAGCAAATCCAGTGAGGTTCCAAAAAGAAGGCAGGACCCCCCCCTCCCCCAAAAAAGTTAAGTCCAATAAGTCAGAATGTCTGTATGAAGGACCTTGTTTCCCCTCTCCCATCCTGACAATCCCTTAAACCTCCCAGAAACTCTGAATCTTCATTTTTCTCTTTGGTAACAGATTGTCTCAAACAAATGGGAACTGAATGTGACCCATCAATGCTAAAGATGGCAGTGGAAGGCTCTCCCTCTTCTCCTGGGAATTCCTTCTCATCCACCAATCAAAACTCCTCTTCCCTCTTGTCTTACAATGGGCCTATTTTACCAAATCTAAACCAGCACTCCAAAAATGCATAATAAAGATGACTATGATAAAACTCAAAATATTTGTAAGATAGCATGAATAGGTTGTTCACGGTATGGTGCGTGATGTGTAATTTTCACCCTTGTTTCCTGTAGATGTTCGTGTTTCACTGTTGCAGTCATTACTCTTGGGTTATCCTGCTGGCAGGCTACCCTCAGTCGGCCAGAATTCCAAAGTCTAGGTCCGGCGTCGGTTGCTGTCACCTCTTCCCTGACGTCAGTGCGCCAGGGGTATAAAAGATGCAGCCAACTCCATTTTCTTCAGTCTTTCTTGCCGCACGGTGCCCGAATCAAAAGCAGTTTGCAAGTGCCAGTCGGCCGACTCCTGAGATTTTCAAATCCTAATTTCAGAACCAAAGTCTTCATCAAAGCTAAGTACCCCGTTGGGGAAACTTTTTTCTTGCTCCAGACCAATGTCAGTAAAAATTAATAATTGCATTTCTTGTGGGAAGCAAATACCTCATCATAAGGATTTTCATTCTTACTGTATTCCATGCCTAGGCCCAGACCACAACGTCACTAGTTGTTGGTTTTGTGCTAGATTTAACAAGCGCACTATTAAACTGTTTGATTTTGCTCACCATTATTTTGGCCGAAGGTTCAATTATACCATGCCATCGGAACAGCCGACTGGAATACACAAAAAACGCAAGGACAAAGATAATGACAGGCATCCGAGGTCCAAAACCGACTAAGCCTCTTCTAGGCCAGTCGCCGGTTCTCCGCGAGGAGCTTTCGCAGCCCCTGACACCCACTACCTCAGAGCCACAGGCCACCTCCGACTCCCATGTGGAGATTTCTAGGCCTCTGGAAACTCAAGGTATTGGGCCTACGGAAATTAACCCCTCAGATGGGTCCGGAGCTGCTGAGCAGGCATCGGCTTCTGAGGGTGTTTTCAGACCTTCACAGCTTACCATCAAAACAATTACCAAGTCTAAAACTCCATTAAAGACAAAGAAACAAGTACAGCATTCACCTGGACAGGCCTCCATGCCTAAAAAACAGATGCTCAAAATGGCCGAAGACCTAATTACTCTGATCAGGGGTTCCCATCCCCCTCCTGATAAAAGGCCTAGGCAGGATACAGACTATGATTCCTCTGACCAGGTTTCCGTTTCTTCTGACTCCTCTTCAGACCAGGGATACTCTTTACCCCCCTATGAGGATTCTGATGCTGAAGAATCAATCCCTTCAGCCTCTCCTCCTGAGGATTACTCTTTTGGGGAAACTTTACATACCATGAGGGAGCATTTCCATTGGGAGAGCCAGGATTATTCAGAATCCAAGAAAAGTCTCAGAGATTTTCTTTTATTGCCTCAGCATAGGCCCCTTGCTATTCCGCCTGTGTTAGATATTGTGGATGATGTGTTCTCTGAATCCAGTTTAACCCCTGATTCTTTGCCCCCAGCACCAGTCAAGCCAGATAGGTACTAGAGAGTCCCTGACTCTCACATATTTCTTTATAAAAACCCTGCTGCTGACCCAGAAACTATTTCCCAGGGTCCCAAAGGGGTAAAGGCTTCCACTGCTAAAAATCCAGTTCCCTGTGACAGGGATTCCAGAGCATTAGATAGATGGGGGAAGAAAGTTTACACTTCTGCAACTTTAGCAGTAAGGGCTTTAAATTGCCAGTTCCACATGCTTAAATACCAACAATATTTAATGTCTCTGTTAAAACAGAAAATGTTTACATGCTCAGAAGGTCCTGACTATAAGGAAATGCAGGATTTATTGCATGCAGCTGAACAAGTAGGAAAACATACTCTGCAATGTGGTTTTGATTCATTAGAGGCTTCTTGTAGAGCCGCAGTTACAGGATCTGTGATTCGAAGGCATGCTTGGTTAAAAGAACAAAGTTTACCTGATCATGTTGAGGCAAAATTTTTGGATGCTCCCTTACAGCATGATATCTTGTTTGGTGTTAAGGCAGAAGAGGTTTTAAAGAAAATGGAGGATAAGGCAAAATTTATGTAAACAGTGAAGGATTTCTTACAGGTACAGCCACCTTGATTTAGCAGAAATTGGCCTTCTAAAAATTGGTCCTTTCCAGTGTCAGACAGACCACAAAGAGGCAGATACAGACGCCCAAGAGGCAGATCTCAGCCCCAAGGCTCTTACAAACCATGACAGTGGGGTGCTTCAAGTCACAACCTTATAGGAAACAGTCCCAATGACTTCCCCCTTCAAATGCCAAGCACTTACCTTTTGGCAGCTCCCTTAGGGGGAAATAGCACTTTTTTCACAAAATTGGCATATAATCACACAAGACAAATGGGTTCTGAATATTGTGTCTCAAGGTTACAGTTTCCACTTTCACACTCTACCAAGGCCAAAAGGAATGCCATACCTGCCACAAAATCAATGGGCAGATGCACAAAAACAAATTACAGCCCTCATGGATATGAGAGCTATTCAAAAAGTGCCACAACAGGAACAAGGACAAGGATTTTACTCAAGACTTTTCTTGGTCCCCAGAAAGGACAAAGTCTGGAGACCCATACTGGACCTATCTTCTCTAAATACTTACCTGGATGTTCCGAAATTCAAAATGTTGACACTTCAGCAACTTCTTCCCATACTGGGCAAGAACACTTGGCTGGTTACTTTCGACCTCAGAGGCATACCTGCATGTCCCAATCAGACAAAATTGCAGAAGATACCTCAAATTCATAGCTGGCACAATGCATTACCAATTCTCTGCACTGCCCTTTGGCTTATCTACTGCGCCCAGGGTCTTCACAAAATGTCTGGCACCAGTAACTGCATTTTGCAGACCAAAAGGAATTCAAATATATCCCTACTTGGACGACTGTCTTATTCAAGCAGAGAGCAAGGACATTCTTCTAAAGCATCTGGCGTTTGTAAAAAGATTGCTAATTTGCCTAGGGTACACAGTAAACGAAAAGAAGTCAAAACTAGTGCCCTCACAAGAGATAATATTCCTGGGTGCCAGCTTAACTACAACGACCCAGATGGCTTATCTCATGCCAGACAAGCAAAGACAATTGACTCAGTACTTTCAATTGATGGCAACAAAACCCCAACTCCCTGCAAGAAAAATTATGCAGGCCTTTGGATTCATGGTGTCCTGCATACTACTAATACCATATGCCAGACTGCATATGAGGAAATTACAATGGTACCTAAAAAGTGTTTGGACTCAAAACTGTCACAGTTTGGAAACAGTAATACCACTTATTCCCTGCCTACAACAGGAGTTTCGATGGTGGGCACAGGCATGTCACCACAACAAGGGACAGCCTTTCACTTTACCCACAGCCAGGAGGCAGACAACAACAGATGCTTCAGATTATGCCTGGGGAGCATACATGGCAGGAAAATGTATTCAGGGCAAGTGGGCCGCAGACCAAATACATCTTCACATCAATCAAAAAGAGATGCTAGCTGTACAAAATGCCCTAACAGCTTTCAAGGACCTCCTGCATCCAGGACAACTATTGCTAAAGACGGACAACACCACAGTTATGTGGTACATAAACAAGCAAGGGGGCACTCATTCTTATCCCCTCTGCAGACAAGCCATGACTTTGTGGAACACAGCCCTGACCTATCAAGTTCATCTGCAAGCACAATTCCTGCCAGGAAAAACAAATACTCTGGCAGACGACTTAAGCAGAAACATCATGGATCCTCACGAGTGGAAATTAAATCCACAAGTATTTAGCATGATAACACAAAAATGGGGGTGCCCAGACATAGATCTTTTTGCCTCCCCTCTGAACTGCCAGCTACAAAAATTCTGCACAAGGACTTACCACACACAAGCATGGAAAGTGGATGCTCTCTCGTTCAGCTGGAAAACCCTAAGTTTATGCCTTCCCACCACTTCCTCTCCTTTCAAAGGTACTCCTAAAAGTCAGACAAGAAAGGCCAAAAATGTTCCTGATTGCCCCAGACTGGCCACGCCAGCACTGGTACCCAATCTTAAAGAACTTCGCTCAAGGCCCAGCATGGATTTTACCTCAAATTCCTCATCTTCTGACTCAATAAAACAATCACATCCTGCACAGCCAGCTCAAAACCTTAAACTTGGCTGCATGGCAGATTACTTAGCCAAGCAGCCAACACCTCTTTCTAAAGCGGTCATGGATGTCATTTTGGAGGCTAGGAGGCCCAGCACCAGGAAATCCTATTCAGAAAAGTGGAAGAGATTCTGCGCCTGGAACCAGGCTCAAAGCTTTGACCCTCTTGTTCCAAATATTCCTCAGATATTACAATACTTAACTGAGATGCTAGACAAAGGCCTATCCTTTTCATCCATTAAGGTCCACACCTCTGCCATCTCAGCTCATTACAACATGGCTCCTCCTATATTCTCTCATCCATTATTAAAACAGTACCTCAGAGGGGCTACAAACTGAAGACTGCCCCGGAGAGCACCAACACCAGCTTGGGACCTCAACTTTGTTTTGGAAAAACTAACTTTACCTCCTTTTGAGCCAGCCAATTCAGCAGAATTAAAATGTGTCATGGAAAACTGCTCTGCTTCTAGCAATAACCTCAGCACGAAGAGTCTCAGAGTTACAGGCACCAATGGCAGTGGAACCTTTCATCATTTTTCATCAGGACAGGATTTCTTTAAGAACAAACCCTACATTTATGCCAAAGGTGGTATCCAGTGTGGCTCTTAACTAAACTATTCACTTGCCAACATTTTATCCAAATCCCCAGAATAAAGGGGAGAGACTTCTGCACTCATTGGACATGCACAGGCAGTTACGCTTCTACTTGGACAAAACAAAAGCTTTCAGGAAAACTGACCAATTGTTTGTAGCATATGCTGCATGATCACAGGGAAAGGCTATTTCAAAGCAGACCATTTCAAAGTGGATAGGACACTGTATCCGTTTCTACTACACACAGCATGGAAAAACTGTACCTAGCAACATTAGGCCACATTCCACCAGAGCAACAGCCACTTCAACTGCCTTCCTTAGAGGAGTACCTACCAAGGATATTTTGGAAGCTGCAAACACACCTTTACCAAGCATTGCCACTTGCCTCTTTACTCTAAATCCAGAGCTGGCTTTGCCACTGCAGAGCTGCAGGGCCTCATAGCCACCCCAAATCCTTTATAGACCCAGCCACCCAACCTCGGCTTTGGGATTCAACCCAAGTGTAATGACTGCAGCAGTGAAACACGATGAACATAGTACAGTTTTGTACCTACCATAAATGTAGATGTTCGAGTGTATTCACTGCTGCAGTCCAGGTTACCCTCCCTCCATCCCCACTTTCTTAGCTGGACTTATCTATACCTTTCTACCCTATACAACCTATGTGGTGTATTTACTTGTAACTGAAGGTATTGTTTTATGTATTTTTTATTAGCAATATGTATTGCCTACCTGTTTGGGGGCACCTGACATCTGGGGCAAGAAAAACTAAAGAAAATGGCATCGGCTGCATCTTATATACTCCTGGTGCACTGACATCAGGGAAGAAGCGACAGCAACCGACGCCGGACCAAGACTTTGGAACTCTGGCCAACTGCGGGACCGCCTGACGGCAGGATAACCCAAGTGTAATGACTGCAGCAGTGAATACACTCTAACATCTACATTTATGGTAGGTACAAAACTGTACTTTTCTCTTGCCAACCTTGTTGACCTGAGTCTCCTGAGGTAGTGTAGCAGTTGCCTCATGTACACTGACAACCTTCTACAAAGTCATTCTAGTACAGAGTGCAAAAGATGTATATACACCAAGAATCCTGAATCCCTGTTCACTCGCACTCAAAACATTATCACTGAAGAGGTTGTCAACCCACCCACCACTACTCATACACATAGTACACATAAAATAAAAAAGCTAACCTATGTGGATGTTCTCTCAAAAAACTTACTGAAAACACCAGAGACCTCCAAAGCACAGGACTGCTGCAACTAACACAGTTCTCACAACACCCATGACACATACTAACACCAGAGTCTCACCTACCGAACCCACAAGGCATAACACTCAAAAATCAAAATTTCTTGTCATTGGAGACTCAATAGGCAGACGTGCGGATGTCACGGTTAGCTACCTGTCTGTTGCCAGGGTTTGTCAGATCGCACATGCACTTAGGTCTCTCAGCAACAAGTACAGTTATGACACTGTCATAGTTCATGTTGGAGTGAACGACCTGATACGTACCGCATTGGACTGTATGAAGAGAGACATGATTGAGCTCTTTGAGTATTTGTTACCAAGCAGGTACGTCCCTAGCCTTGAGCAGCATACTACCTTCACCTAGAATGATGTCACGGTACAAGCCATAGGTTCATAGGTAAGTACTAGGCTAACTGCCCTTGTGAGCCATTTTAAGCCTAGCCAATTATCCCTTGTGAGACTCAAACCCTGCACCTTGTGTTTGTAAGGCAAACACCTTAACCATTAGGCCACCCTGCCAACCCTACCTCTTGAGCTGCTGCATGTTCGGAGGAAAAAGAAAAACCCACAACAGTGTGTTGCCCATTAAAAACTGATTGTGTCTTCCTTTTATCATATCAGAATTGTTAATGATATCAACATTGCTGAACTGCTTCGCCGCTGAATAGGATTTAGTTGTTGTATCTTTTCCCTCCCAGCCTCCATCTTTCACCCTAATTGGTCAAGCACTGGTTACTCTCACAAGACAGCAGTTAGGTTGGTCTTGTTAGGGACTTGTCACTAAGATCTATGGGTACTGAAAAGGGGTGTGAGATGTTCACAGTTATCAGACTTTTTATCATTTGGTTGTTTTACTACAAGTGCTCAGTTGCATAATGTTTTGTGACCAAATATAAAAAAAAAAAAATCCATTCAGGACTATTCCAACATATGATGTTTGTATTTTGCATTGTGCTCGACTCATATTTGAAAAGGATCCTTTTGGTTTCACCCCAGTGACTCATTTACAACACTTCACTTAATCAATGAATCAGTACATAATCAGGGAGCAATTCATATTAAAACTAGTACCTGTTCCTCAATTGGTGGCAGGGTAATGGATTGACGATTCGATTAAATCAAGAAACAGTACAACGTTTATATTTCTTATGCATGTCAGTGAGTTTAATACATTAGGTAAAGGGAAATTTGGGGATAAAGATGTTGATACACAGGAGTAAATAAAAATAATAAAAAGTTATTAAATCCATGATGAATCGCTCCTGCTTCTCTTCCCACTTTCTTATTTCTCTAGACCCAATGCTATGTTTTTTGAACAGTGCTTATTTATGTACTGTGTTCCCGGATGTATGTTACATTCCCAGAAATCAACAAATCTGAGATGCTGAATAGGTTTTTGAAATAACTCAAAAGTTATGCATGAAAATAAATGTTGTGACACACGTATATAAAATCATTATAGATATGTGTAAAGATAAACACACACAGTCACTATTCTAACACAGATGCACGTGCATGTATATATGCATGTGTACATATACAAATATATACACAGTGAGCATATGTATAGAAAGGTTTAATTTCATGTTGCTAAATAAAAAGTAAACTTAAAAACAGAAAATGCCTCAACGGATAAATACAGTACATATTTTATAAAACTAAACAGCGGGTGATAAAAATCCATACAACAATATTTCAGATAATGGTGCTGAGTGTTAGTTAAACAAAATATAATGACATTAAACCAGAATTCACAACAGCAATGGTATAGGTTCATAGGTTCATAGGTTCATAGGTTCATACTAGGCTATCTGCCCGAGGGCATTTACAAGCCTAGCCCATAGTTTGTTACTTTACGCCCCTTAGTATATGGGGGATACCCATTATTTTGCTGTGCCTCTGTTGAGCTGAGACAATGAGGTGGGTATAATCCCTAGGGTATATCTCTCTCCTCCATCCATTGGTCAAGATTTCTCTTGAACAGCCAGTGAGGTGCTCTGCTCTCTTATTATGGGGGATTTATTTTATTCCACAGGGAGTCTTTCTATCCTGTATCTGTCTATATTAATAGCTATTAATAGCCGTCTCCAGAGTTGTGGCTCCGTGGATCTGCCATGACGGATCTAGATGTGCATAAATTCTTGCTAAAATGCTATTACAAAACAGTTGAAATTAGTCATCAGTAACCGTAAAAAAAAAAAAAAAAAAAAAAAAAAAAAAGAGCAAAAGTCCTTTTAAAATGTTAACAATTTTATATACCCACTTGCAGTTTTGGACATTTTTTCCAATCTAAAACAGCATTCAGAAAATCCACATTCAAGGAATTGCCTTAGAACCAAAATAGATCTTAAACCATGTATTTATGTATTAATACTGCAGCTAGACAGGCACAGTCTAACATTACTTCTCTTTTTATTGTTTAACTTTCTAAAGCACAGTATTTGCTGCAGTTTGTATTCTGTTTAATAGTTTCTGTCCAACATGCTTTTTGTAATTATGCTATCTGTGGACTACATCTTAACATTTATTTGTGGCTGCTGTGACATCAAAACAGTGACAATCACTCAAACAAAATAGTTCACTTGCACTTCAACACGTGATACACTGCAACAGCCTGAAACTAAGAAAGTCAGAATACGAGGCCAACTTGTACTAATTAAGTGCACAAGAAAATGCAAAGGTATTTATTTCAGGAGAGAGAAGCCCTAAAAACAATTCTGTAGTCCATCATAATATAATGCTGATGTTGTCACGGAAAGGCAAACATTGCTAGAGAAATACAAAACTAGGAAAGAAACACCAATGCAAGTACAAAACGTACTAAAATGATCTATGCAAAGAGATTGGCTAAGCAAAACTAATACAATTTATGGTATTCAATGACATGTTAGTGACCGTTTCGACTCAGGAATTACTTATTCTAGTACCTATTCACAATAAATGGTTTAGTAAGGTTGTAAGCTTGTGGTGCTCAAATACGTTTTTTATAGCTCTGTGGGAAACAGAGAAAATATATACTTCATATTGGAACAAATATATGAGTTAAGACTGAAAATAAATAAGTAATTGGTAATGTATTCAAGTAACTACACTTGTGATAAACAAATTTGAAATTCCTAATCTGTTCAGTGGATTATGAAATACATTCACCCTTCCAAGAATCAGCAATCAGAAGGCATATGTGACTTACTTCACATTAAGAACATTTACCAGAAATGAATACAATAAGAAAATAATTTACATGAAATAAGAAATTATTAATTTCAGTAATTGGGTTAGCTTTTGGTGTCATTCAGAGGGGATCCTGGTTCTGTCAGCCTGAGAAGTCATGATTGATAAACCTCGCTCTTTTACCGAGACTGTTTGAACTTGGCACCACTAGGATTTTTGCTGCTGGCAAAGGTTCTTGCCTACCTATAGTGCTGTTTTTAGAGAAGGTCTCAAGCTTACCATGAAATTTGTCATTGTAACAAAATGAGGGTTATTTTGCTAAATGCTAGGAGCTCAAACCAAAAACTGCATACCCTGGAAGAACGTCAATCACTGGAAGATGTAGATGTTTGTGCAGTCACAGAAGCCTGGTTCAAGGCCTTTGCAGGGCTACAATGCCTTCCACACCATCGGACCACAAAATGAATGTGTGAGACCCAAAGGTGGCAGTGTTACTGTCTATATTAGAGACCAATTCACCTCCCTTCTAGTAAGACTGGACAACTCCATGGAGTTGCTCCAAGTTCAGGTTACTGTGGGTAAGACCCCCATTCAAGTCTATTGCCAGTTTTAGATCCCCCTCCATGGGTCATTAAACGCATGAAGCCTACTTGACCAAACTGGAGTCAATCCAAATACTCCCAAATAGTGTGGTTATGGGGAATTTCAATTATACCACCATCAATCAACTGGTAAACCTACTCTAGCCCTAACTCATTAGTGCAAAAGTTCCTTGACTTTAACTCAAGTGCTCTGTGTGATGCCCCTCCTCTGGGCCAGTGATCAAGGAATCTCAATCTTCACCACAGACACTGGCGAGAGACATTCACTTGGAACAAAAATAGATACACTAAGTATTTCCAAATGCAGCGCTCTGCACCAAGCACAGTTTCTCTTAAGAGCACACAGGGAATGCACTCAGTCCGCGGGCTGGGTTTCCCTTTCTCTCGATCCCCATTAAGACTCAGCCGAGTGTTCCAAGCCAAAGTCATTCACCACCCTCTGTGTTAAACCAGTGCTCTATGTCCAAGTAGCTGACACACACACACTCTCTCTTGTGATTTGATTTACACACACACCCACACACACCCACACACACACACACACACACACACACACACACACACACACACCTGATAAAGGCTGGCACAAATTTACTAGCTATGCCCAGTCTGCACAGACTATAAGGTAGGTACTGCCACCAGAACACTCCAAAGTCAGCTACTCTAAGGCTAAGCCTATTACAAGCAGACCCTATTAATACTAATACAAATAGTAGTATTTGACCAATGCAACAAGGCTTTCTGGAGCGGCCACAGTGTCACCAAATAACAAATAAAGTGCTCTCAAAGGATCTTCTCTAAAAGACCAGCCACAATGAAAAGTTTAAATATATTTAATAATTAATTAATGAAAGACCATGAAAGTGCTAAATATCTATTTACAGTAAACAGCACAGTTTCAATCACAGGAAATATTAAAAGTAATGCAGATGGATAAATTCATGGTTTACTGTCGAAATAAAGCAGTCACGGTGAATATTCACATCCCCAAACCGGAACCACGAATACCGTCAAACTGACTGCTTAGAATACCGATTTTTTTTCGGATGGAAATTTTGACATTTGACCTGTAATGATCACTTATCCATCCATCCATTCACCCACCCTCAACCCCTTTTCCCATTTTGCATATGGGGTTGGGGTGTCACTTCCGCAGTGACAATCATCTTGAGCCAAGGTTTACACCACCGGGTGGCTAGCCCTACTGCAGTAGTTCATTCACACCACTCACTCGTGCACACACACTCGCCTACGGCCAGTTTAGTGTCCAATCCACCTACTGCATGTCTTTGGAATGTGGGAGGAAACTGGAGCACCCAGAGGAACCCCACATGACCTCGGGGAGGACATGCAGACTCAGCACAGAAAACTCCCCAGCTGAGAATTGAACCGGAGAACCTCTTGCTGTAAGGTGACAATGCTAACCGCTACACCACCGCAACCACTCGCCATCCAGAAAAAACACAGAGAAAAAGCCATAAACATATCTACTGTTTTGCAGGGGGGCAATCCCCCCTTGCACCTCCCACACCCCCTGCTAATTATATATTCTAACTCCAAGATTGTACTGCAATGAGGAAAAGGTTAATTTTCTTGATCCGCACTGTAGTGTGATCCAATTCAAATCATTGATACTCAAAACTGTGAACACAAGCTACGTGACGACGTTTCAGAGTGAGCAGGATTTGCGTTCGCAGTTTTGCCTTTTTGCCCCCTTGCCATCGACCTTCTGAAAACCGGTAAGGTGTGCTTCTTTATTTTGTTAGTAAACACAGTTACAGAAAAACAGCACTTAACTAATCTTACTATGTATTCCTGACTGATCTATGGAATTACTATTCTCTGGTTACTTACTGAAGCAAGGCCAGGTGAAGTAGATGAGTGATCCTTCTTTGTCAGGTTTCAGAAACAGACTGCCCTGAGACTTCTGTCTCATCTAGTGTTAGAAAATGATTTCAGTGCTGGATTACAGAATGACATCACATACATGTGGTCATCTGACTCTGGTTCCCACACTACGTTCTTTGCTAGAAACAGACCAGAATTTAACATGTGTGTTACCATGCACAGAGTTTTGCTGAGATGTGTTATAGCATCTGGAAGCTAAAAAAAAAAAATTTTCAAAACTTCCACCTTTCCAGGGTAGCAATTAGTTCACCCCTAAGGACAATACTGTAGAATCCCTAGTCCTGGCTTTCACAGACATTTTGTCTCTGGCTACAATCAGAACTGTAAGATACAATCTTTATGGCCTAAACCAGGTAATTTAATTTTAGACTATTTTTCAAAGTTAACTGGACTGAGATTAACCTCTTCTCTTCCAGTATTCCCTGTTACAGTGTATTAATTTCAACAGTTACAATACAATCTGACACATATTGGCGTATTTATTTTCTTTCCAGCAGGACCCACTGTTGGTACATTTTCAACACAAGCATCTGTACAAGTATCTGTTTGATATCCAAATGATATATAATTCTTTACAAAACTCCAGCTAGCTATGCTGGCATACATTGTACATACACTGCCGTACTTCTCTTGGCATAGCTTGCAATACCTCACATCATCACACCTTGAAACAAACTATTCACACCCTGACAAGAGGAACAAACCTACTAGATCTGGTCCTCACTAACATGACAAACGGATGCCTACTGCAACTGTCGGAACCTCGTTAGTTAAATCTGACCACGAATCAGTCACCTTCAAGTTGGCACCAACACCAGAACCAAGTGCAAAGTCAAACCAAAAAAACTTCCTAGGAGAAGGTACAAATGCATTCCAAGCCCCATCCCCAGGTTGAAGTGGTAACTGCACCAGAGCATACACTAAAGTCCTGTACAGTCACTAGCATAAGTGCATAGACTCTGGTGTACCAGAAAGAATCAAAGCCAGAGCTCCAAGTAAAAACAAGCTGTGATGGTGGACATCCAGCATCAACAAATGCAAAAAGTTGCTGTCCAAGAAAACAAAGACTAGGTCCCTATAATGGAAAAGCACCCTCCTCAGCCTTAACAGGCAGGTAAGACAAGTCAAGTCCACTAAGGTTAACTTTGAGAAAAACTTGGCAATTACAACCAGGGATAGCCATAAGGCCTTGTACAGCTATGTACATAGCCTAAAAGTTAGGACCCAAGCATGTGTAGAACTAGTGACTAACAGTGTCACACACATTGATTCCACAGAGATAGAAAACCTGCTAGCAGATAGGTTTGGCAAAAATTTCACTCCTTTATCACCCTCTAGTCTTATCACAAAGCTTGCTCCCCCCACCCAACATATCTGAAGAGCAGGTCATTAAAGCCTTATCCAAGGCAAAACCGCCTGTATGGGACCAGATGGCATCCCAGACTATCTTCTAAACAGGCTTAAACATGAACTGGTATCACCGTTGAGTACTCTTTTCAATCCTAGCCTAACCACAGATGTTGTTCCTTCAGGACAGAGAACAGCAACAGTTATTCCTCTCCACAAAGGTGGCTTAGCAACAGACCAGGGGAATCGTAGACCCATAAGCTTTACCAGCCTCATCTGTAAGGCCATCGAACATATCATTGTGGACCTCATTAATAAAGACATAGGAGACCTCCAAACTCTGGATCCAACCCAGTTCGGCTTCAAGGGCAGATCTTGCCTGTTAAATCTGGTGTATTTCTTCAAAAATGTGACCAAGGCCATTGACTAAGGCAAATCTGTGCACACAGCATACTTCAAGTTGGCAAAGGGTTTTGATACAATCCCACACTCTGGCATTACTGATTAACTTGGCAAACAGAATGTAAACCCCTTTGTAGTAGGATAGTTGCCAACTGGCTCACAAACTGGGCACACTATCAAAGTAGGAGACTCCACATCAACCAGCAAACCTGTCACCAGAGTGGTACCAGAAAGGTCAGTGCTGGGCCCCCTACTGTTTGGTATACATTTCTCAGAAGTTCAGGCCAAAACTAAGGGATTGTGGCTGACCAAGTTTCCGGGCGACTACAAAAGAGGTGCAGTTATTAAATCCCCAGATTAGGTCAGTATACTCCAGGAGGGTCTTTCACAGACCAACGACTGGTGTCTTAGTCACGGTCTCAAAATTAATGCAAAGATATATATCATCATTTCCTTCGGCAAAAAGTGTCCCTTCACACCATCAGATCAGCAACAGTACCCTAAGTACCAACAAAGTAAAAAGGGGTCTGGGATCATAAGTTGACTGTGACCTTAACTCTGACCACCATGTGTTTTAAGGAAAGCTTTCTGTGTAACACACTTGATTAGTAAAGGCATCAGTTCGAGAGCAAAGGAGGTCATAACCCCATATGTACTCAGCACTGATCAAGCCCATAGTGGAGTATAATGCCCTGTTTGGCATGTACAGTACAAAACACCTGCAGCAACTGGAGATACCTCAGAGGCTGCTAACAAAGAAGATCAAGGGACTCCAGCACATGCCTTACACAGACCAACTAAGTCCCTGTCACTATATTCTCTATTGTATAGACTTCTTAGGGGAGACTTGTGCCTAACTTGCAGGAGCAATCTCAGACCCAAACCTAATGAATTTGCTACACATCTGTAAATCAAACTGGACTTGAGCTACCTGTTCCAGGGACCTAAATGTGACCTGCAACTTAAGTAGGAGATGTTGGAGGGACATATTTGTCTCCCAGCAACTGCTACATCTTTGGAATAG